>NC_091290.1:132471940-132639440 GCF_032444005.1 Ranitomeya imitator
CATTATTACACCTTCTATACAGCATGGAGCACAGATCCCCCATTATTACATTTTATATACAGCGTGGAGCACAGAGCACCCATTACACCTTCTATACAGCGTGGAGCACAGAGCCCCCCATTATTACACCTTCTATACAGCGTGGAGCACAGAGCCCCCACCATTATTACACCTTCTATACAGCATGGAGCACAGATCCCCATTATTACATTTTATATACAGCGTGGAGCACAGAGCCCCCCATTATTACACCTTCTATACAGCGTGGAGCACAGAGCCCCCACCATTATTACACCTATACAGCATGGAGCACAGATCCCCCATTATTACATTTTATATACAGCGTGGAGCACAGAGCCCCCCATTATTACACCTTCTATACAGCGTGGAGCACAGAGCCCCCACCATTATTACACCTTCTATACAGCATGGAGCACAGATCCCCCATTATTACATTTTATATACAGCGTGGAGCACAGAGCCCCCCATTATTACACCTTCTATACAGCGTGGAGCACAGAGCCCCCACCATTATTACACCTATACAGCATGGAGCACAGATCCCCCATTATTACATTTTATATACAGCGTGGAGCACAGAGCCCCCCATTATTACACCTTGTATACAGCGTGGAGCACAGAGCCCCCCATTATTACACCTTCTATACAGCGTGGAGCACAGAGCCCCCACCATTATTACACCTTCTATACAGCATGGAGCACAGATCCCCCATTATTACATTTTATATACAGCGTGGAGCACAGAGCCCCCCATTATTACACCTTCTATACAGCGTGGAGCACAGAGCCCCCACCATTATTACACCTTCTATACAGCATGGAGCACAGATCCCCCATTATTACATTTTATATACAGCATGGAGCACAGAGCCCCCCATTATTACACCTTCTATACAGCGTGGAGCGCAGAGCCCCCACCATTATTACACCTATACAGCGTGGAGCACAGAGCCCCCACCATTATTACACCTTCTATACAGCATGGAGCACAGATGCCCCATTATTACATTTTATATACAGCGTGGAGCACAGAGCCCCCCATTATTACACCTTCTATACAGCGTGGAGCACAGAGCCCCCACCATTATTACACTTTCTATACAGCATGGAGCACAGAGCCCCCACCATTATTACACCTTTTATACAGCGTTGAGCACAGAGCCCCCACCATTATTACACCTTCTATACAGCGTGGAGCACAGAGCCCCCACCATTATTACACCTTCTATACAGCGTGGAGCACAGAGCCCCCACCATTATTACACCTTCTATACAGCGTGGAGCACAGAGCCCCCACCATTATTACACCTTCTATACAGCGTGGAGCACAGATCCCCCATTATAACACCTTCTATACAGCGTGGAGCACAGAGCCCCCACCATTATTACACCTTCTATACAGGGGCGGCTCTGATCCACATTATTACACCTTCCATACAGCGGGGGGCTCTGTGGTCCACATTATTACACCTTCCATACAGCGTGGAGCACAGAGCCCCCACCATTATTACATCTTCTATACAAACTGGAGCACAGAGCCCCCACCATTTTTACACCCTCTATACAGCGTGGAGCACAGATCCCCCATTATAACACCTTGTATACAGGGGCGGCTCTGATCCACATTATTACACCTTCCATACAGCGGGGGGCTCTGTGGTCCACATTATTACACCTTCTATACAGCGTGGAGCACAGAGCCCCCACCATTATTACACCTTCTATACAGTGTGGAGCACAGAGCCCCCACCATTATTACACCTTCTATACAGCGTGGAGCACAGAGCCCCCACCATTATTACACCTTCTATACAGCATGGAGCACAGATCCCCTATTATTACATTTTATATACAGCGTGGAGCACAGAACCCCCCATTATTACACCTTCTATACAGTGTGGAGCACAGAGCCC
The DNA here is from genome assembly GCF_032444005.1 of Ranitomeya imitator. Classification (NCBI taxonomy): domain Eukaryota; kingdom Metazoa; phylum Chordata; class Amphibia; order Anura; family Dendrobatidae; genus Ranitomeya; species Ranitomeya imitator. The sequence goes on from NC_091290.1 coordinate 132,473,875, forward strand.
CCACCATTATTACACCTTCTATACAGCGTTGAGCACAGAGCCCCCACCATTATTACACCTTCTATACAGCGTGGAGCACAGAGCCCCCACCATTATTACACCTTCTATACAGCGTGGAGCACAGAGCCCCCACCATTATACAGCGTGGAGCACAGAGCCCCCACCATTATACAGCGTGGAGCACAGAGCCCCCACCATTATACAGCGTGGAGCACAGATCCCCCATTATAACACCTTCTATACAGCGTGGAGCACAGAGCCCCCACCATTATTACACCTTCTATACAGCGTGGAGCACAGATCACCCATTATTACACCTTCTATACAGGGGCGGCTCTGATCCACATTATTACACCTTCCATACAGCAGGGGGCTCTGTGGTCCACATTATTACACCTTCCATACAGCGTGGAGCACAGAGCCCCCACCATTATTACACCTTCTATACAAAGTGGAGCACAGAGCCCCCACCATTTCTACACCCTCTATACAGCGTGGAGCACAGCTCCCCCATTATAACACCTTGTATACAGGGGCGGCTCTGATCCACATTATTACACCTTCCATACAGCGGGGGGCTCTGTGGTCCACATTATTACACCTTCTATACAGCGTGGAGCACAGAGCCCCCATCATTATTACACCTTCTATACAGCATGGAGCACAGATCCCCCATTATTACATTTTATATACAGTGTGGAGCACAGAGCCCCCCATTATTACACCTTCTATACAGCGTGGAGCACAGATCACCCATTATTACACCTTGTATACAGGGGCGGCTCTGATCCACATTATTACACCTTCAATACAGCGTAGAGCACAGAGCCCCCACCATTTTTACACCTTCTATACAGCGTAGAGCACAGAGTCCCCGTTATTACACCTTCTGTACAGCGTGGAGCACAGAGCCCGTATTACACCTACTATACAGCATGGAGCACAGAGCCTAACATTGTTACACCTTCTATACAGCGTGGAGAACAGATCACCCATTATTACACCTTGTATATAGGGGCGGCTCTGATCCACATTTTTACACCTTCTATACAGCATGGCGCTCAGAGCCCCAATTATTACACCTTCTACACAGCATGGAGCACAGATCCCCACCATATATAGCATGGAGCACACATCCCCCATTATTAAACCTTGTATACAGCGTTGAGCACAAAGCCTACCATTATTTCACCTTCTATGCAGTGGGGGGTCTCTGTGCTCCACATTACACCTTCTATACAGTGTGGAGTACAGAGCCCCTCAATTATCACACCTTCTATACAGGGGAGCACAGAGCCTACAATTATTACACCTTCTATACAACGGGGGTCTCTGTGCTCCACATTATTACATCTTATATACATCGTCGAGCACACAGCCCCCATTATTACACCTATACAGCATGGAGCACAGCGCCTCCCATTATCACACCTTTTATACAGTGGGGGCTTTGAGCTCCACATTTATACCTTATATACAGCATGGAAAACAGAGCCCCCAATATTACACCTATACAGCGTGGAGTACAGAGCCCCCATTATTAAACCTTGCATATAGCACAGATCCCCCATTATTACACCTTCTATACAGGGGGCACTCTGCTGCATAATTACTACACCTTCTATACAGCGTGGAGCACCGATCCCCTCAATATTACACCTTCTATACAGCATGAAGGAGAGAGATCCCTCCATTATTACACTTTATATACAGCGTGGAGCACAGAGCCCCCAATCTTACACCTTAGATACAGAGCAGCACGCAGCCCTCCCACTATTACACCTTCTATACAGCGGGGGCTCTGTGCTCCACATTATTACTCCTTCTATACAGCATGGAGCACAGAGCCCTCCCAATATTACACCATATATAAAGCACGGAGCACAGACCCCCCCTATTTTCACACCTTCAATACAGATACCCCATTATTACACCTTCTATACATCGTGGAGCACAGAGCCCCCACCATTATTACACTTTCCATACAGCGTGGAGTACAGAGCCTCCCATTATTACACTTTCTATACAGCAGGGGGGCTCTCTGCTCCACATTATACCTTATATACAGCGTGTAGCACAGATCCCCTCAATATTACACTTTATTTACAGCATGGAGCACAGAGCCCCCCCCCCATATTACACCTTATATACAGAGCAGCACAGAGCCTCCCCCCATTATTACACCTACTATACAGCGGCAGGCTCTGTGCTCCACATTATTACACCTTTACAGCGTGGAGCACAGAGCCTTTTTTCATAACACATTCTAAACATAGTGGAGCACAGATTCCCCATTATTACACCTTCTATACAGCGGGGAGTACAGAACCTAACATTACACCTTCTATAGGGGGGGGGGGTGCGGGGGGGGGCTCTGTGATCCACATTATTTTATCTTCTATACAGCGGGGGTTCTGCTCCACATTATTACACCTATAGAGAGGAGCATAGAGCCTCCCATTATTACATCTTCTATACAGAGTTGAGCCTGGATCCCCCATTTTTACACCTTCTATACAGCGTGGAGCACAGAGCCCCCCATTATTACACCTTCTACAGAGCATTGAGTACAGAGACCCCCAATTACTACACCATAGAGCAGAGCCCCCAATTATTACATTTTGTATATAGCGTGGAGTACAGAGCCTCACATTATGCAGCAGGGGGGCTCTGTAGTCCACACTATTACACCTTCTATACAGCGGAGAGCTCTGTGCTGCACATTACACCTTCTATACAGCGTGGAGCACAGATCCCCCATTATAACACCTTGTATACAGCGGGGAGCACAAACCCCAACATTATTACACCTTCTATACAGGGGCGGCTCTGATCCACATTATTACACCTTCCATACAGCGTGGAGCACAGAGCCCCCATTATTACATCTTCTATACAGAGTTGAGCCTGGATCCCCCATTTTTACACCTTCTATACAGCGTGGAGCACAGATCCCCCATTATAACACCTTGTATACAGGGGCAGCTCTGATCCACATTAGACCTTCCATACAGCGGGGGGGCTCTGTGCTCCACATTATTACACCTTCCATACAGCGTGGAGCAAAGATCACCTCAATATTACACATTCTATACAGCGGAGCACAGAGCCCCCCATTATTACACCTTTTATACATCGTGGAGCACAGAGCCCCCCATTATTACACCAATACAGCGTGGAGTACAGAGCCTCCAATTATTACACCTTCTATACAGCGTGGCGCTCAGAGCCCCAATTATTGCACCTTCTACACAGCGTGGAGCACAGAGCCAACCATTATTACACCTACTATACAGCATGGAGCACAGAGCCTCACATTACTACATCATCTATACAGAGCTGAGCCTGGATCCACCGTTTTTACACCTTCTATAGAGCAGAGCCCCCAATTAGTACATTTTGTATACAGCGTGGAGCACAGAGCCTCACATTACTACACCTATGCAGCAGGGGGGGGGGGGGGGAGGGGGATGGGCTCTGTAGTCCACATTATTACACCTATACAGCCGGGAGCTCTGTGCTACACATTACACCTTGTATACAGCGGGGAGCACAGACCCCAACATTATTACACCTTCTATACAGGGGCGGCTCTGATCCACATTATTACACCTTCCATACAGCGGGGAGCAAAGATCACCTCAATATTACACATTCTATACAACGAAGCACAGAGCCCATTATTACACCTTTTATACATCGTGGAGCACAGAGCCCCCATTATTACACCTTTTATACATCGTGGAACATAGAGCCCGCATTATTACACCTTCTATACAGCGTGCAGCACAGAGCCCCTATTACACCTTGTATACAGCAGGGAGCACAGAGCCTAACATTATTACACCTTCTATACAGCATGGAGCACAGATCCCCCATTATTACATTTTATATACAGCGGAGCACAGAACCCCCCATTATTACACCTTTTATACATCGTGGAACATAGAGCCCGCATTATTACACCTTCTATACAGCGTGCAGCACAGAGCCCCTATTACACCTTGTATACAGCAGGGAGCACAGAGCCTAACATTATTACACCTTCTATACAGCATGGAGCACAGATCCCCCATTATTACATTTTATATACAGCGTGGAGCACAGAGCACCCCATTATTACACCTTCTATACAGCGTGGAGCACAGAGCCCCCCATTATTACACCTTCTATACAGCGTGGAGCACAGAGCCCCCACCATTATTACACCTTCTATACAGCATGGAGCACAGATCCCCCATTATTACATTTTATATACAGCGTGGAGCACAGAGCCCCCCATTATTACACCTTCTATACAGCGTGGAGCACAGAGCCCCCACCATTATTACACCTTCTATACAGCATGGAGCACAGAGCCCCCACCATTATTACACCTTCTATACAGCATGGAGCACAGAGCCCCCACCATTATTACACCTTCTATACAGCATGGAGCACAGATCCCCCATTATTACATTTTATATACAGCGTGGAGCACAGAGCACCCCATTACACCTTCTATACAGCGTGGAGCACAGAGCCCCCCATTATTACACCTTCTATACAGCGTGGACCACAGAGCCCCCACCATTATTACACCTTCTATACAGCATGGAGCACAGATCCACCATTATTACACCTTCTATACAGCATGGAGCACAGATCCCCCATTATTACATTTTATATACAGCGTGGAGCACAGAGCCTCCCATTATTACACCTTCTATACAGCGTGGAGCACAGAGCCCCCACCATTATTACACTTTCTATACAGCATGGAGCACAGAGCCCCCACCATTATTACACCTTTTATACAGCGTTGAGCACAGAGCCCCCACCATTACTACACCTTCTATACAGCGTGGAGCACAGATCCCCCATTATAACACCTTCTATACAGCGTGGAGCACAGAGCCCCCACCATTTTTACACCTTCTATACAGCGTAGAGCACAGAGTCCCCGTTATTACACCTTCTGTACAGCGTGGAGCACAGAGCCCGTATTACACCTACTATACAGCATGGAGCACAGAGCCTAACATTGTTACACCTTCTATACAGCGTGGAGCACAGAGCCCCCACCATTATTACACTTTCTATACAGCATGGAGCACAGAGCCCCCACCATTATTACACCTTTTATACAGCGTTGAGCACAGAGCCCCCACCATTACTACACCTTCTATACAGCGTGGAGCACAGATCCCCCATTATAACACCTTCTATACAGCGTGGAGCACAGAGCCCCCACCATTTTTACACCTTCTATACAGCGTAGAGCACAGAGTCCCCGTTATTACACCTTCTGTACAGCGTGGAGCACAGAGCCCGTATTACACCTACTATACAGCATGGAGCACAGAGCCTAACATTGTTACACCTTCTATACAGCGTGGAGAACAGATCACCCATTATTACACCTTGTATATAGGGGCGGCTCTGATCCACATTTTTACACCTTCTATACAGCATGGCGCTCAGAGCCCCAATTATTACACCTTCTACACAGCATGGAGCACAGATCCCCACCATATATAGCATGGAGCACACATCCCCCATTATTAAACCTTGTATACAGCGTTGAGCACAAAGCCTACCATTATTTCACCTTCTATGCAGTGGGGGGTCTCTGTGCTCCACATTACACCTTCTATACAGTGTGGAGTACAGAGCCCCTCAATTATCACACCTTCTATACAGGGGAGCACAGAGCCTACAATTATTACACCTTCTATACAACGGGGGTCTCTGTGCTCCACATTATTACATCTTATATACATCGTCGAGCACACAGCCCCCATTATTACACCTATACAGCATGGAGCACAGCGCCTCCCATTATCACACCTTTTATACAGTGGGGGCTTTGAGCTCCACATTTATACCTTATATACAGCATGGAAAACAGAGCCCCCAATATTACACCTATACAGCGTGGAGTACAGAGCCCCCATTATTAAACCTTGCATATAGCACAGATCCCCCATTATTACACCTTCTATACAGGGGGCACTCTGCTGCATAATTACTACACCTTCTATACAGCGTGGAGCACCGATCCCCTCAATATTACACCTTCTATACAGCATGAAGGAGAGAGATCCCTCCATTATTACACTTTATATACAGCGTGGAGCACAGAGCCCCCAATCTTACACCTTAGATACAGAGCAGCACGCAGCCCTCCCACTATTACACCTTCTATACAGCGGGGGCTCTGTGCTCCACATTATTACTCCTTCTATACAGCATGGAGCACAGAGCCCTCCCAATATTACACCATATATAAAGCACGGAGCACAGACCCCCCCTATTTTCACACCTTCAATACAGATACCCCATTATTACACCTTCTATACATCGTGGAGCACAGAGCCCCCACCATTATTACACTTTCCATACAGCGTGGAGTACAGAGCCTCCCATTATTACACTTTCTATACAGCAGGGGGGCTCTCTGCTCCACATTATACCTTATATACAGCGTGTAGCACAGATCCCCTCAATATTACACTTTATTTACAGCATGGAGCACAGAGCCCCCCCCCCATATTACACCTTATATACAGAGCAGCACAGAGCCTCCCCCCATTATTACACCTACTATACAGCGGCAGGCTCTGTGCTCCACATTATTACACCTTTACAGCGTGGAGCACAGAGCCTTTTTTCATAACACATTCTAAACATAGTGGAGCACAGATCCCCCATTATTACACCTTCTATACAGCGTGGAGCACAGAGCCCCCCATTATTACACCTTCTACAGAGCATTGAGTACAGAGACCCCCAATTACTACACCATAGAGCAGAGCCCCCAATTATTACATTTTGTATATAGCGTGGAGTACAGAGCCTCACATTATGCAGCAGGGGGGCTCTGTAGTCCACACTATTACACCTTCTATACAGCGGAGAGCTCTGTGCTGCACATTACACCTTCTATACAGCGTGGAGCACAGATCCCCCATTATAACACCTTGTATACAGCGGGGAGCACAAACCCCAACATTATTACACCTTCTATACAGGGGCGGCTCTGATCCACATTATTACACCTTCCATACAGCGTGGAGCACAGAGCCCCCATTATTACATCTTCTATACAGAGTTGAGCCTGGATCCCCCATTTTTACACCTTCTATACAGCGTGGAGCACAGATCCCCCATTATAACACCTTGTATACAGGGGCAGCTCTGATCCACATTAGACCTTCCATACAGCGGGGGGGCTCTGTGCTCCACATTATTACACCTTCCATACAGCGTGGAGCAAAGATCACCTCAATATTACACATTCTATACAGCGGAGCACAGAGCCCCCCATTATTACACCTTTTATACATCGTGGAGCACAGAGCCCCCCATTATTACACCAATACAGCGTGGAGTACAGAGCCTCCAATTATTACACCTTCTATACAGCGTGGCGCTCAGAGCCCCAATTATTGCACCTTCTACACAGTGTGGAGCACAGAGCCAACCATTATTACACCTACTATACAGCATGGAGCACAGAGCCTCACATTACTACATCATCTATACAGAGCTGAGCCTGGATCCACCGTTTTTACACCTTCTATAGAGCAGAGCCCCCAATTAGTACATTTTGTATACAGCGTGGAGCACAGAGCCTCACATTACTACACCTATGCAGCAGGGGGGGGGGGGGGGAGGGGGATGGGCTCTGTAGTCCACATTATTACACCTATACAGCCGGGAGCTCTGTGCTACACATTACACCTTGTATACAGCGGGGAGCACAGACCCCAACATTATTACACCTTCTATACAGGGGCGGCTCTGATCCACATTATTACACCTTCCATACAGCGGGGAGCAAAGATCACCTCAATATTACACATTCTATACAACGAAGCACAGAGCCCATTATTACACCTTTTATACATCGTGGAGCACAGAGCCCCCATTATTACACCTTTTATACATCGTGGAACATAGAGCCCGCATTATTACACCTTCTATACAGCGTGCAGCACAGAGCCCCTATTACACCTTGTATACAGCAGGGAGCACAGAGCCTAACATTATTACACCTTCTATACAGCATGGAGCACAGATCCCCCATTATTACATTTTATATACAGCGTGGAGCACAGAACCCCCCATTATTACACCTTTTATACATCGTGGAACATAGAGCCCGCATTATTACACCTTCTATACAGCGTGCAGCACAGAGCCCCTATTACACCTTGTATACAGCAGGGAGCACAGAGCCTAACATTATTACACCTTCTATACAGCATGGAGCACAGATCCCCCATTATTACATTTTATATACAGCGTGGAGCACAGAGCACCCCATTATTACACCTTCTATACAGCGTGGAGCACAGAGCCCCCCATTATTACACCTTCTATACAGCGTGGAGCACAGAGCCCCCACCATTATTACACCTTCTATACAGCATGGAGCACAGATCCCCCATTATTACATTTTATATACAGCGTGGAGCACAGAGCCCCCCATTATTACACCTTCTATACAGCGTGGAGCACAGAGCCCCCACCATTATTACACCTTCTATACAGCATGGAGCACAGAGCCCCCACCATTATTACACCTTCTATACAGCATGGAGCACAGAGCCCCCACCATTATTACACCTTCTATACAGCATGGAGCACAGAGCCCCCACCATTATTACACCTTCTATACAGCATGGAGCACAGATCCCCCATTATTACATTTTATATACAGCGTGGAGCACAGAGCCCCCCATTATTACACCTTCTATACAGCGTGGACCACAGAGCCCCCACCATTATTACACCTTCTATACAGCATGGAGCACAGATCCACCATTATTACACCTTCTATACAGCATGGAGCACAGATGCCCCATTATTACATTTTATATACAGCGTGGAGCACAGAGCCCCCCATTATTACACCTTCTATACAGCGTGGAGCACAGAGCCCCCACCATTATTACACTTTCTATACAGCATGGAGCACAGAGCCCCCACCATTATTACACCTTTTATACAGCGTTGAGCACAGAGCCCCCACCATTACTACACCTTCTATACAGCGTGGAGCACAGATCCCCCATTATAACACCTTCTATACAGCGTGGAGCACAGAGCCCCCACCATTATTACACCTTCTATACAGCGTGGAGCACAGATCACCCATTATTACACCTTCTATACAGGGGCGGCTCTGATCCACATTATTACACCTTCCATACAGCGGGGGGCTCTGTGGTCCACATTATTACACCTTCCATACAGCGTGGAGCACAGAGCCCCCACCATTATTACACCTTCTATACAGCATGGAGCACAGATCCCCCCATTATTACACCTTCTATACAGCGTGGAGCACAGAGCCCCCACCATTATTACACCTTCTATACAGCGTGGAGCACAGAGCCCCCACCATTATTACACCTTCTATACAGCGTGGAGCACAGATCCCCCATTATTGCATTTTATATACAGCGTGGAGCACAGAGCCCCCCATTATTACACCTTCTATACAGCGTGGAGCACAGAGCCCCCACCATTATTACACCTTCTATACAGCATGGAGCACAGAACCCCCATTATTACAGTTTATATATAGCGTGGAGCACAGAGCCCCCCATTATTACACCTTCTATACAGCGTGGAGCACAGAGCCCCCACCATTATTACACCTTCTATACAGCGCGGAGCACAGAGCCCCCACCATTATTACACCTTCTATACAGCGGAGCACAGAGCCCCCACCATTATTACACCTTCTATACAGAGTTGAGCCTGGATCTCCCATTTTTACACCTTCTATACAGCGTGGAGCACAGATCACCCATTATTACACCTTCTATACAGGGACGATCCACATTATTACACCTTCCATACAGCGGCTGGCTCTGTGGTCCACATTATTACACCTTCCATACAGCGTGGAGCAAAGATCACCTCAATATTACACATTCTATACAGCGGAGCACAGAGCCCCCCATTACACCTATACAGCGTGGAGCACAGAGCCCCCACCATTATTACACCTTCTATACAACGTGGAGCACAGAGCCCCCACCATTATTACACCTTCTATACAGCGTGGAGCACAGATCACCCATTATTACACCTTCTATACTGAGTTGAGCCTGGATCCACCATTTTTACACCTTCTATACAGCATGGAGCACAGAGCCCCCACCATTATTACACCTTCTATACAGCGTGGAGCACAGAGCACCCACCATTATTACACCTTCTATACAGCGTGGAGCACAGATCACCCATTATAACACCTTGTATACAGGGGCGGCTCTGATCCACATTATTACACCTTCCATACAGCGGGGGGCTCTATGGTCCACATTATTACTCCTTCTATACAGCATGGAGCACAGATCCCCCATTATTACATTTTATATACAGCGTGGAGCACAGAGCCCCCCATTATTACACCTTCTATACAGCGTGGAGCACAGAGCCCCCACCATTATTACACCTTCTATACAGCGTGGATCACAGAGCCCCCACCATTATTACACCTTCTATACAGCATGGAGCACAGAGCCCCCATTATTACATTTTATATACAGCGTGGAGCACAGAGCCCCCCCATTATTACACCTTCCATACAGCGTGGAGCAAAGATCACCTCAATACTACACATTCTATACAGCGGAGCACAGAGCCACCCATTACACCTTTTATATATCGTGGAGCACAGAGCCCCTATTACACCTTGTATAGAGCAGGGAGCAAAGAGCCTAACATTATTACACCTTCTATACATCGTGGAGCACAGAGCCCCCCATTATTACACCTTCTATAGAGCATTGAGTACAGAGTCCCCCCCATTATAACACCGTAGAGCAGAGCCCCCAATTATTACATTTTGTATACAGCGTTGAGCACAGAGGCTCACATTACTACACCTATGCAGCGGGAAGGGGGGGGGCTCTAGTCCACATTATTACACCTTCTATACAGAGTGGAGCACAGATCCCCATTATAACACCTTGTATACAGGGGCGGCTCTGAGCCACATTATTACACCTGCCATACAGCGGGGGGCTCTGTGGTCCACATTATTACACCTTCCATACAGCGTGGAGCAAAGATCACCTCAATATTACACATTCTATACAGCGGAGCACAGAGCCCCCCATTACTACACCTATACAGCATGGAGCACAGAGCCCCCACCATTATTACACCTTCTATACAGCATGGAGCACAGATCCCCCATTATTACATTTTATATACAGTGTGGAGCACAGAGCCCCCCATTATTACACCTGCTATACAGCGTGGAGCACAGAGCCCCCACCATTATTACACCTTCTATACAGCATGGAGCACAGATCCCCCATTATTACATTTTATATACAGCGTGGAGCACAGAACCCCCCATTATTACACCTGCTATACAGCGTGGAGCACAGAGCCCCCACCATTATTACACCTTCTATACAGCATGGAGCACAGATCCCCCATTATTACATTTTATATACAGCGTGGAGCACAGAACCCCCCATTATTACACCTTCTATACAGCGTGGAGCACAGAGCCCCCACCATTATTACACCTTCTATACAGCGCAGAGCACAGAGCCCTCACCATTATTACACCTTCTATACAGCGTGGAGCACAGATCACCCATTATTACACCTTGTATACAGGGGCGACTGATCCACATTATTACACCTTCAATACAGCGTAGAGCACAGAGCCCCCACCATTTTTACACCTTCTATACAGCGTAGAGCACAGAGTCCCCGTTATTACACCTTCTGTACAGCATGGAGCACAGAGCCCGTATTACACCTACTATACAGCATGGAGCACAGAGCCTAACATTGTTACACCTTCTATACAGCGTGGAGAACAGATCACCCATTATTACACCTTGTATATAGGGGCGGCTCTGATCCACATTTTTACACCTTCTATACAGCATGGCGCTCAGAGCCCCAATTATTACACCTTCTACACAGCATGGAGCACAGATCCCCACCATATATAGCATGGAGCACACATCCCCCATTATTAAACCTTGTATACAGCGTGGAGCACAAAGCCTACCATTATTTCACCTTCTATGCAGTGGGGGGTCTCTGTGCTCCACATTACACCTTCTATACAGTGTGGAGTACAGAGCCCCTCAATTATCACACCTTCTATACAGGGGAGCACAGAGCCTACAATTATTACACCTTCTATACAACGGGGGTCTCTGTGCTCCACATTACTACATCTTATATACACATCGTCGAGCACACAGCCCCCATTATTACACCTATACAGCATGGAGCACAGAGCCTCCCATTATCACACCTTTTATACAGTGGGGGCTTTGAGCTCCACATTTATACCTTATATACAGCATGGAAAACAGAGCCCCCAATATTACACCTATACAGCGTGGAGTACAGAGCCCCCATTATTAAACCTTGCATATAGCACAGATCCCCATTATTACACCTTCTATACAGGGGGCACTCTGCTGCATAATTACTACACCTTCTATACAGCGGGGAGTACAGAACCTAACATTACACCTTCTATACGGGGGGGGGGGGGGGGCTCTGTGATCCACATTATTTTATCTTCTATACAGCGGGGGTTCTGCTCCACATTATTACACCTTCTATAGAGAGGAGCATAGAGCCTCCCATTATTACATCTTCTATACAGAGTTGAGCCTGGATCCCCCATTTTTACACCTTCTATACAGCGTGGAGCACAGAGCCCCCCATTATTACACCTTCTACAGAGCATTGAGTACAGAGACCCCCAATTACTACACCGTAGAGCAGAGCCCCCAATTATTACATTTTGTATATAGCGTGGAGCACAGAGCCTCACATTATGCAGCAGGGGGGCTCTGTAGTCCACACTATTACACCTTCTATACAGCGGAGAGCTCTGTGCTGCACATTACACCTTCTATACAGCGTGGAGCACAGATCCCCCATTATAACACCTTGTATACAGCGGGGAGCACAAACCCCAACATTATTACACCTTCTATACAGCGTGGAGCACAGATCCCCCATTATAACACCTTGTATACAGGGGCAGCTCTGATCCACATTACACCTTCCATACAGCGGGGGGGCTCTGTGCTCCACATTATTACACCTTCCATACAGCGTGGAGCAAAGATCACCTCAATATTACACATTCTATACAGCGGAGCAGAGCCCCCCATTATTACACCAATACAGCGTGGAGTACAGAGCCCCCCATTATTACACCTTTTATACATCGTGGAGCACAGAGCCCCCCATTATTACACCAATACAGCGTGGAGTACAGAGCCTCCAATTATTACACCTTCTATACAGCGTGGCGCTCAGAGCCCCAATTATTGCACCTTCTACACAGCGTGGAGCACAGAGCCAACCATTATTACACCTACTATACAGCATGGAGCCTACAGCATGGAGCACAGAGCCTAACATTATTACACCTTCTATACATCGTGGAGCACAGAGCCTCACATTACTACATCATCTATACAGAGCTGAGCCTGGATCCACCATTATTACACCTTCTATAGAGCATTGAGTACAGAGTCCCCCCCATTATAACACCGTAGAGCAGAGCCCCCAATTATTACATTTTGTATACAGCGTTGAGCACAGAGGCTCACATTACTACACCTATGCAGCGGGAAGGGGGGGGGGGGGGGGGCTCTAGTCCACATTATTACACCTTCTATACAGAGTGGAGCACAGATCCCCATTATAACACCTTGTATACAGGGGCGGCTCTGAGCCACATTATTACACCTGCCATACAGCGGGGGGCTCTGTGGTCCACATTATTACACCTTCCATACAGCGTGGAGCAAAGATCACCTCAATATTACACATTCTATACAGCGGAGCACAGAGCCCCCCATTACTACACCTATAAAGCATGGAGCACAGAGCCCCCACCATTATTACACCTTCTATACAGCATGGAGCACAGATCCCCCATTATTACATTTTATATACAGTGTGGAGCACAGAGCCCCCCATTATTACACCTTCTATACAGCATGGAGCACAGATCCCCCATTATTACATTTTATATACAGCGTGGAGCACAGAACCCCCCATTATTACACCTTCTATACAGCGTGGAGCACAGAGCCCCCACCATTATTACACCTTCTATACAGCGCAGAGCACAGAGCCCTCACCATTATTACACCTTCTATACAGCGTGGAGCACAGATCACCCATTATTACACCTTGTATACAGGGGCGACTGATCCACATTATTACACCTTCAATACAGCGTAGAGCACAGAGCCCCCACCATTTTTACACCTTCTATACAGCGTAGAGCACAGAGTCCCCGTTATTACACCTTCTGTACAGCGTGGAGCACAGAGCCCGTATTACACCTACTATACAGCATGGAGCACAGAGCCTCCCATTATCACACCTTTTATACAGTGGGGGCTTTGAGCTCCACATTTATACCTTATATACAGCATGGAAAACAGAGCCCCCAATATTACACCTATACAGCGTGGAGTACAGAGCCCCCATTATTAAACCTTGCATATAGCACAGATCCCCATTATTACACCTTCTATACAGGGGGCACTCTGCTGCATAATTACTACACCTTCTATACAGCGGGGAGTACAGAACCTAACATTACACCTTCTATACGGTGGGGGGGGGGGGGGGGCTCTGTGATCCACATTATTTTATCTTCTATACAGCGGGGGTTCTGCTCCACATTATTACACCTTCTATAGAGAGGAGCATAGAGCCTCCCATTATTACATCTTCTATACAGAGTTGAGCCTGGATCCCCCATTTTTACACCTTCTATACAGCGTGGAGCACAGAGCCCCCCATTATTACACCTTCTACAGAGCATTGAGTACAGAGACCCCCAATTACTACACCGTAGAGCAGAGCCCCCAATTATTACATTTTGTATATAGCGTGGAGCACAGAGCCTCACATTATGCAGCAGGGGGGCTCTGTAGTCCACACTATTACACCTTCTATACAGCGGAGAGCTCTGTGCTGCACATTACACCTTCTATACAGCGTGGAGCACAGATCCCCCATTATAACACCTTGTATACAGCGGGGAGCACAAACCCCAACATTATTACACCTTCTATACAGCGTGGAGCACAGATCCCCCATTATAACACCTTGTATACAGGGGCAGCTCTGATCCACATTACACCTTCCATACAGCGGGGGGGCTCTGTGCTCCACATTATTACACCTTCCATACAGCGTGGAGCAAAGATCACCTCAATATTACACATTCTATACAGCGGAGCAGAGCCCCCCATTATTACACCAATACAGCGTGGAGTACAGAGCCCCCCATTATTACACCTTTTATACATCGTGGAGCACAGAGCCCCCCATTATTACACCAATACAGCGTGGAGTACAGAGCCCCCCATTATTACACCTTTTATACATCGTGGAGCACAGAGCCCCCCATTATTACACCAATACAGCGTGGAGTACAGAGCCTCCAATTATTACACCTTCTATACAGCGTGGCGCTCAGAGCCCCAATTATTGCACCTTCTACACAGCGTGGAGCACAGAGCCAACCATTATTACACCTACTATACAGCATGGAGCCTACAGCATGGAGCACAGAGCCTAACATTATTACACCTTCTATACATCGTGGAGCACAGAGCCTCACATTACTACATCATCTATACAGAGCTGAGCCTGGATCCACCATTATTACACCTTCTATAGAGCATTGAGTACAGAGTCACCCCCATTATAACACCGTAGAGCAGAGCCCCCAATTATTACATTTTGTATACAGCGTTGAGCACAGAGGCTCACATTACTACACCTATGCAGCGTGAAGGGGGGGGGGGGGGAGGCTCTAGTCCACATTATTACACCTTCTATACAGAGTGGAGCACAGATCCCCATTATTACACCTTGTATACAGGGGCGACTGATCCACATTATTACACCTTCAATACAGCGTAGAGCACAGAGCCCCCACCATTTTTACACCTTCTATACAGCGTAGAGCACAGAGTCCCCGTTATTACACCTTCTGTACAGCGTGGAGCACAGAGCCCGTATTACACCTACTATACAGCATGGAGCACAGAGCCTCCCATTATCACACCTTTTATACAGTGGGGGCTTTGAGCTCCACATTTATACCTTATATACAGCATGGAAAACAGAGCCCCCAATATTACACCTATACAGCGTGGAGTACAGAGCCCCCATTATTAAACCTTGCATATAGCACAGATCCCCATTATTACACCTTCTATACAGGGGGCACTCTGCTGCATAATTACTACACCTTCTATACAGCGGGGAGTACAGAACCTAACATTACACCTTCTATACGGGGGGGGGGGGGGGCTCTGTGATCCACATTATTTTATCTTCTATACAGCGGGGGTTCTGCTCCACATTATTACACCTTCTATAGAGAGGAGCATAGAGCCTCCCATTATTACATCTTCTATACAGAGTTGAGCCTGGATCCCCCATTTTTACACCTTCTATACAGCGTGGAGCACAGAGCCCCCCATTATTACACCTTCTACAGAGCATTGAGTACAGAGACCCCCAATTACTACACCGTAGAGCAGAGCCCCCAATTATTACATTTTGTATATAGCGTGGAGCACAGAGCCTCACATTATGCAGCAGGGGGGCTCTGTAGTCCACACTATTACACCTTCTATACAGCGGAGAGCTCTGTGCTGCACATTACACCTTCTATACAGCGTGGAGCACAGATCCCCCATTATAACACCTTGTATACAGCGGGGAGCACAAACCCCAACATTATTACACCTTCTATACAGCGTGGAGCAAAGATCACCTCAATATTACACATTCTATACAGCGGAGCAGAGCCCCCCATTATTACACCAATACAGCGTGGAGTACAGAGCCCCCCATTATTACACCTTTTATACATCGTGGAGCACAGAGCCCCCCATTATTACACCAATACAGCGTGGAGTACAGAGCCCCCCATTATTACACCTTTTATACATCGTGGAGCACAGAGCCCCCCATTATTACACCAATACAGCGTGGAGTACAGAGCCTCCAATTATTACACCTTCTATACAGCGTGGCGCTCAGAGCCCCAATTATTGCACCTTCTACACAGCGTGGAGCACAGAGCCAACCATTATTACACCTACTATACAGCATGGAGCCTACAGCATGGAGCACAGAGCCTAACATTATTACACCTTCTATACATCGTGGAGCACAGAGCCTCACATTACTACATCATCTATACAGAGCTGAGCCTGGATCCACCATTTTTACACCTTCTATAGAGCAGAGCCCCCAATTAGTACATTTTGTATACAGCGTGGAGCACAGAGCCTCACATTACTACACCTATGCAGCAGGGGGGGGGGGGGGGGGGGAAGGGGGATGGGCTCTGTAGTCCACATTATTACACCTATACAGCCGGGAGCTCTGTGCTACACATTACACCTTGTATACAGAGGGGAGCACAGACCCAAACATTATTACACCTTCTATACAGGGGCGGCTCTGATCCACATTATTACACATTCCATACAGCGGGGAGCAAAGATCACCTCAATATTACACATTCTATACAACGAAGCACAGAGCCCATTATTACACCTTTTATACATCGTGGAGCACAGAGCCCCCATTATTACACCTTTTATACATCGTGGAACATAGAGCCCGCATTATTACACCTTCTATACAGCGTGCAGCACAGAGCCCCTATTACACCTTGTATACAGCAGGGAGCACAGAGCCTAACATTATTACACCTTCTATACAGCATGGAGCACAGATCCCCACATTATTACACTGTCCATACAGCGTAGCGCCCAGAGCCCCCAATTATTACACCTTCTATACAGCGTGGAGGACAGAGCCCCCCCATTATTACACCATATATAGCGTGGAGCACACATCCCCCATTATTAAACCTTGGTATACAGCATGGAGCACAAAGCCTAACATTTCACGGTCTATGGGGGATCTGTGCTCCACATTACACCTTCTATAGAGAGGAGCACAGAGCCCCCCCAACCATTATTACACTTTTCATACAGCGTGGAGTACAGAGCCCCCATTATTACACCTTGTATACAGCAGGGAGCACAGAGCCTCCATTACACCTTCTATACAGCGTGGAGCACAGAGCCCCCACCATTATTACACCTTCTATACAGCGTGGAGCACAGAGCCCCCACCATTATTACACTTTCCATACAGCGTGGAGTATAGAGCCTCCCACTACACCTTCTATACAGCAGGGGGGCTCTCTGCTCCACATTATACCTTATATACAGCGTATAGCACAGATCCCCTCAATATTACACTTTATTTACAGCATGGAGCACAGAGCCCCCCCATTATTACACCTTATATACAGAGCAGCACAGAGCCTCCCCCCCATTATTACACCTACTATACAGCGGCAGGCTCTGTGCTCCACATTATTACACCTTTACAGCGTGGAGCACAGAGCCCCCCCATTATTACACCTTATATACAGAGCAGCACAGAGCCTCCCCCCCCATTATTACACCTACTATACAGCGGCAGGCTCTGTGCTCCACATTATTACACCTTTACAGCGTGGAGCACAGAGCCTTCTTTCATAACATTCTATAGAGGAGCACAGAGCCCCCCTTTTTCACACCTTACATACAGCATGGAGCACAGATCCCCCATTTTACACCTTCTATACAGTGTGTCACTCAGAGCCCCCAATTACACCTTCTATACAGCATGGAGCAGAGCCCACATTATTACACCTATACAAAGTGGAGCACAGAGCCCCCCCCCCATTATTACACCCTTTATATAGCGTGGAGCACACGTACCCTTTATTATACCTTGTATACAGTGTGGCGCACAGAGCCCCTCCATTATTACACCTTATATACAGTGTAGAGTACAGATCCACTCAATATTATACCTTCTATACAGTGAGGAGCACAGAACCACCCATTAATACACCTAGTATACAGCATGGAGCACAGAGCCCCAAGTTATTACATCTTGTATACAGCATGGAGCACAGAGCACCACATTATTACACCTTTAATACAGCAAGGGGGCTCTCTGCTCCACATTATACCTTATACAGCGTGTAGCACAGATCCCCTCAATATTACACTTTATTTACAGCATGGAACACAGAGCCCCCCATTATTATTACACCATTAATACAGCGTGTAGCAAAGATCACCTCAATATGACATTCTATACAGCGGAGCACAGAGCCCCCCCATTATTACACCTTTTATATATCATGGAGCACAGAGCCCCTATTACACCTTGTGTACAGCATGGAGCACAGAGCCTCCCATTATTACACCTTCTATAGAGCATTGAGTACAGAGTCCCCCAATTACTACACCGTAGAGCAGAGCCCCCAATTATTACATTTTGTATATAGCGTGGAGCACAGAGCCTCACATTATTACACCTATGCAGCAGGGGGCTCTGTAGTCCGCATTATTACACCTTCTATACAGCGGAGAGCTCTGTGCTACACATTACACCTTCTATACAGCGTGGAGCACAGATACCCCATTATAACACCTTGTATACAGCGGGGAGCACAAACCCCAACATTACACCTTCTATACAGGGGCGGCTCTGATCCACATTATTACACCTTCCATACAGCGTGCAGCAGAGATCATCTCAATATTACACATTCTATACAGCGGAGCACAAAGCCCCCCATTATTACACCAATACAGCGTGGAGTACAGAGCCTCCAATTATTACACCTTCTATACAGCGTGGCGCTCAGAGCCCCAATTATTGCACCTTCTACACAGCGTGGAGCACAGAGCCAACCATTATTACACCTACTATACAGCATGGAGCCTACAGCATGGAGCACAGAGCCTAACATTATTACACCTTCTATACATCGTGGAGCACAGAGCCTCACATTACTACATCATCTATACAGAGCTGAGCCTGGATCCACCATTTTTACACCTTCTATAGAGCAGAGCCCCCAATTAGTACATTTTGTATACAGCGTGGAGCACAGAGCCTCACATTACTACACCTATGCAGCAGGGGGGGGGGGGGGGGAAGGGGGATGGGCTCTGTAGTCCACATTATTACACCTATACAGCCGGGAGCTCTGTGCTACACATTACACCTTGTATACAGAGGGGAGCACAGACCCAAACATTATTACACCTTCTATACAGGGGCGGCTCTGATCCACATTATTACACATTCCATACAGCGGGGAGCAAAGATCACCTCAATATTACACATTCTATACAACGAAGCACAGAGCCCATTATTACACCTTTTATACATCGTGGAGCACAGAGCCCCCATTATTACACCTTTTATACATCGTGGAACATAGAGCCCGCATTATTACACCTTCTATACAGCGTGCAGCACAGAGCCCCTATTACACCTTGTATACAGCAGGGAGCACAGAGCCTAACATTATTACACCTTCTATACAGCATGGAGCACAGATCCCCACATTATTACACTGTCCATACAGCGTAGCGCCCAGAGCCCCCAATTATTACACCTTCTATACAGCGTGGAGGACAGAGCCCCCCCATTATTACACCATATATAGCGTGGAGCACACATCCCCCATTATTAAACCTTGGTATACAGCATGGAGCACAAAGCCTAACATTTCACGGTCTATGGGGGATCTGTGCTCCACATTACACCTTCTATAGAGAGGAGCACAGAGCCCCCCCAACCATTATTACACTTTTCATACAGCGTGGAGTACAGAGCCCCCATTATTACACCTTGTATACAGCAGGGAGCACAGAGCCTCCATTACACCTTCTATACAGCGTGGAGCACAGAGCCCCCACCATTATTACACCTTCTATACAGCGTGGAGCACAGAGCCCCCACCATTATTACACTTTCCATACAGCGTGGAGTATAGAGCCTCCCACTACACCTTCTATACAGCAGGGGGGCTCTCTGCTCCACATTATACCTTATATACAGCGTATAGCACAGATCCCCTCAATATTACACTTTATTTACAGCATGGAGCACAGAGCCCCCCCATTATTACACCTTATATACAGAGCAGCACAGAGCCTCCCCCCCATTATTACACCTACTATACAGCGGCAGGCTCTGTGCTCCACATTATTACACCTTTACAGCGTGGAGCACAGAGCCCCCCCATTATTACACCTTATATACAGAGCAGCACAGAGCCTCCCCCCCCATTATTACACCTACTATACAGCGGCAGGCTCTGTGCTCCACATTATTACACCTTTACAGCGTGGAGCACAGAGCCTTCTTTCATAACATTCTATAGAGGAGCACAGAGCCCCCCTTTTTCACACCTTACATACAGCATGGAGCACAGATCCCCCATTTTACACCTTCTATACAGTGTGTCACTCAGAGCCCCCAATTACACCTTCTATACAGCATGGAGCAGAGCCCACATTATTACACCTATACAAAGTGGAGCACAGAGCCCCCCCCCCATTATTACACCCTTTATATAGCGTGGAGCACACGTACCCTTTATTATACCTTGTATACAGTGTGGCGCACAGAGCCCCTCCATTATTACACCTTATATACAGTGTAGAGTACAGATCCACTCAATATTATACCTTCTATACAGTGAGGAGCACAGAACCACCCATTAATACACCTAGTATACAGCATGGAGCACAGAGCCCCAAGTTATTACATCTTGTATACAGCATGGAGCACAGAGCACCACATTATTACACCTTTAATACAGCAAGGGGGCTCTCTGCTCCACATTATACCTTATACAGCGTGTAGCACAGATCCCCTCAATATTACACTTTATTTACAGCATGGAACACAGAGCCCCCCATTATTATTACACCATTAATACAGCGTGTAGCAAAGATCACCTCAATATGACATTCTATACAGCGGAGCACAGAGCCCCCCCATTATTACACCTTTTATATATCATGGAGCACAGAGCCCCTATTACACCTTGTGTACAGCATGGAGCACAGAGCCTCCCATTATTACACCTTCTATAGAGCATTGAGTACAGAGTCCCCCAATTACTACACCGTAGAGCAGAGCCCCCAATTATTACATTTTGTATATAGCGTGGAGCACAGAGCCTCACATTATTACACCTATGCAGCAGGGGGCTCTGTAGTCCGCATTATTACACCTTCTATACAGCGGAGAGCTCTGTGCTACACATTACACCTTCTATACAGCGTGGAGCACAGATACCCCATTATAACACCTTGTATACAGCGGGGAGCACAAACCCCAACATTACACCTTCTATACAGGGGCGGCTCTGATCCACATTATTACACCTTCCATACAGCGTGCAGCAGAGATCATCTCAATATTACACATTCTATACAGCGGAGCACAAAGCCCCCCATTATTACACCTACTATACAGCATGGAGCAGAGCCCCTATTACTTGTATACAGCAGGGAGAACAGAGCCTCCCATTTTTACACCTTCTATACAGCATGGAGCACAGAGCCCATTAAACCTTCTATACTATACAGCGGGGGCTCTGCTCCACATTACATCTATATTGCTTGGAGCACAGATTCCAAATTATTACTACTATACAGCGTGGAGCACATAGCCCACTTTATTACACCTTGAATACATTGTGGAGCACAGAGCCTGACATTACTACACCTTCTATACAGCGTGGAGCACAGAGCCTCCCATTATTACACCTTTTATACAGCGGGGGGAGTGGGCTCTGTGCTGCACATTATAACACCTTATATACAGTGTGAAACAGAGCCTGCATTATTACACCTTCTATACAGCGTGTAGCACAGATCCCCTCAATATTACACCTTGTATACAGCGGGGAGTACAGATGCTAACATTATTACACCTTCTAAACAGGGGATGCTCTGTGATCAACATAATTGTATCTTCTATACAGCGGGGGCTCTGCTCCACATTATTACACCTTCTATAGAGGAGGAGCACAGAGCCTCCCATTATTACACCTTATATACAGTGTGGAGTACAGATCCACTCAATATTACACCTTCTATACAGTGAGGAGCACAGAGCCTCCCATTATTACACCTTATATACAGTGTGGAGTACAGATCCACTCAATATTACACCTTCTATACAGTGAGGAGCACAGAGCCTCCCATTATTACACCTTATATACAGTGTGGAGTACAGATCCACTCAATATTACACCTTCTATACAGTGAGGAGCACAGAGCCCCCATTATTACACCTTATATACAGCGTGGAGCACAGAGCCCCCCATTATTATACCTTGTATACAGAGTGGAGCACAGAGCCTAACATTTCATCTTCTATGCAGCGGGGGACTCTGTGCTCCACATTATTACACCTTCTATACAGCGGGAGGATCTGTGCTCCATATTATTATACCTTATATACATCGTGGAGCACGGAGCCCAACATTATTACACCTTCTATACATGGGGCTCTGTGCTCCACATTATTACATCTTCTATACAGCGGAGCACAGATCCCCCAATTACACTTTCTATACAGCGTGGAGAACAGATTCCCCATTATTACACCTTGAATACATTGTGGAGCACAGAGCCTCCCATTATTACACCTACTATACAGCGGGAGCTCTGTGCTCCACATTATTACATCTTCTATGCAGCATGGAACACAGATGTCCCCATTATTACACCTTCTATACAGCGTGGAGCACAGATCCCCTCAATGTTACACCTTCTATACAGCGGAGCACATATCCCCACCCATTACACCTTCTATACAGCATGGAGCACAGATTCCCAATTATTACACCTTATATACAGCGTGGAGCACAGAGCCTTTCCTCATTACACATTCTGTACATAGTGGAGCACAGAGCCCCCCCAATATTACACCATATGTAAGCGTGGAGCACAGACTCCCCTATTTACACACCTTACATACAGTGTGGAGCACAGAGCTCCCCATTGTTACACCTTGTATACAGCGTGGAGCAGAGCCCCCATTATTACACCTTCTATACAGCGTGGAGCACAGAGCCTCACATTATTACACCTATGCAGCGGGGGGGGCTCTGTGCTCCACATTACACCTTCTATACAGCGGGAGACTGTGCGAACGTGGAGCACACTATACACCATGGAGCACAGATTGCCTCAATATTACAGCCTCCCATTATTACACTTTCTATGCAGCGGAGCACAGAGCCCTCTATTATTACACCTTTATGCAGCGGAGCACAGAGCTCCCCATTATTACACCTTCTATACAGCGTGGAGCAGAGCTCCCATTATTACACCTTGTATACAGCGTGGAGCAGTGCCCCCACCATTATTAAACCTTATATACAGTGGAGGGCTCTGTGATCCAAATTATTACTTTCTATACAGCGGAGCACAGAGCCTCCATTACACCTTCTATACAGGGCGGAGCACAGTGCCCCCCATTATTAAACCTTCTATACAGCGTGGAGCAGAGTCCCTATTATTACACCTTCTATACAGCGTGGAGCACAGTCCCCCCAATATTACACCTTATTTACAGAGCAGCACAGAGCCCACCATTACTACACCTACACAGCGGGGGGCTCTGTGCTCCACATTATTACACCTTCTATACAGCGTGGAGCATAAAGCCTCCCATTATTATAGCTTCTATACAGCGTGGAGCACAGTGCCCCCCAATATTACAGCTATACAGAGTGGAGCAGAGCCCAATATTACATTTTGTATACAGTGGGGCACAGAGCCCCCCCATTATTACACCGTCCATACAGCGTGGAGTACAGAGCCCTCCATTATTACACCTTCTATACAGCGTGGAGCACAGAGCTCCCATTATTACACCTTGTATACAGCGTGGAGCATAGTGCCCCCCATTATTACACCTTCTATACAGCGTGGAGCAGAGTCCCTAATATTACACCTTCTATACAGCATGGGGCACAGATCCCCCAATTATTTCACTTTGTATACAGCGTGGAGCACAGAGCCTCACATTATTACACCAATGCAGCGGGGGGCTCTGTGCTCCACATTATTACACCTTCATACAGCATGGAGCACAGATCTCCTCAATATTACAGCCTCCCATTATTACACTTTCTATGCAGCGGAGCACAGATACCCATTACTACATCTTCTATACATGCTGGAGCACAGAGCCTCCACCAGTATTAAACCTTATATACAGCAGGGGTCTCTGTGCTCTACATTATTACACCTTTTATACAGTGTGGAGCACAGAGCCCCTATTACACCTTCTATACAGAGTGGAGCACAGAGCCTCCACCAGTATTAAACCTTATATACAGCAAGGGGCTCTGTGCTCCACATTATAACACCTTCTATATAGTGTGGAGCACAGCTTTCCCATTATTACACCTTCTATACAGTGTGAATAGCTTCCCCATTACTACACCTATATAGCGTGGAGCACAGAGCCCACATTATTACACCATACATACAGCGTGGAGCACATAGCCTAACATTACTACACCTTGTATACAGTGTGGAGCATAGCTCCCATTATTACACCTTCTGTACAGTGTGGAGCACAGATCCCCTCATTATTACACTTTCTATACAGTGAGGAACTCAGTTTCAACAAGCTAGGTCAATAGGTCATTAGCATATTAGCAAACAATATAGTACTGTGGGGGCTAATAACACATGGTAGCAACAGCCATTCAACAACAACTCATCCTTAAAGAGAACACCATGAAAATCAGTAAAATATAAAAACAAACAAAGTGATCCCCACATCCCATCTCCCACCATCACAACCACTCCCTCAGCTCACTTTATTCCACTGTTTAGTTTCTTGTACAGTGGGGCAGGGGTTGCAATAATCATGAGCACTTGTCTTTCCATAAATTTCTGGGTCCTGGCTTTACGGTCATACCAGTTTTTTTTTTAAAACTTGACTGGGCCATTTGCTGATGTTCATTAGCCAAGATAGCTAGCTGGGCAAGAGTCTCTGAACTCCAGAACGTAGAGAATGATGGGTGTTCCAATGTCTGCGATATCTCCCACCAATTGTTCTTTCAGAAGAGTGAGCCCCACGGACCTTCTGGCCAAACAGATAACTCCTTTGTGAGATCCGGATGTCGTGGTGCTTGATGGGCCAATTTCATTTCCAAAGAGGATATCTGCAGGAAATCCTCCTATAACTCCAATCCAAAACAGTTTTTCTCCAAAACCATAATCCAAATGCACCAAATCTCACTGTATAGGTTTGCAGACACCCCCACAACTATGACAATGGGAATTCCCAGGCCCTGGTGAATTGCCTCATGTTGAACCATACGGGGGTCAGCTTTAGTCAGGAATGCCTTTGTGTCTCTAAATCCCGACAAATTATATCCAACAATTAAGAAATCCTGCAGGTGGCGTTGCCATTGCTCTGCATTCCTGAGGGACAAAGGCCAGGGTCTGTACATTCCAGGAGGGGTATCTATGGTGCTCGGGTCGGTGGTCCTCTCAGGTGATGGTGAAGGTAAATCTTCCTCAGGAGGGATGGAGTGCACAAGATGCACTGGACGAGGTGGGGCTCCCTCCGAAGCCTTGAGGGACAGCTGGATTACAAATGCCCAGGATGCCCACACCCATAACATCTCGGTGATATCCCCAGGTCGTGGTCACAACTGTTGGGGCCCAGGATTGCGAGGCGCAATTTTAATCGGCATGCGGCTGGGTGGAAGGGCAGATATAGTCTGAGTGGGCCGGGGAGAGGGAGCAGTCTGTCTATTATCCATAAGCCTCCACGATTGCGGTCAAAAAGTAAGGGCCTCAAAGGCCAGGGCTGCAACTCTATCCACGGCGTGCGCTCCCAGACCCATTCCCGTAATTCTGCAGGGCACTTAGCAAAAAATTGTTCTATAAAAGGAACACCTGTATAACATCTTCCACAGTAAATGCGTTTTCTACTTCCAGCCATCTCAGACATGCCAGGAACATCTTATGAGCATACATCCTAAACGACCTCCCGGTGGTGCATAGGAGGTCTCGGAACAGAGCTCTGTGTGAGTCTGGGGTGATGGCATGGTAATCCAGGATAGTCCGCTTTACAATGTTATAATCCCGGTTTCGCTGGGATTCAATGGTTCGGTAAGCCTCCGCTGCGCTTCTGTCCCACTAATACGCATCCAGCCACAGTGGGGTCCTTTCATCACAGCACACTGCTGCTCAATGTCCTTGAAGAACCCCTCCACATCTCCAGAAGCCTCATCAAATGGCTTTAAGTCAGTCCAAATGATACGTACAGGCTCCCGGATTGTGGTGGTTACACACCACATTGCATTACTCACTCTTTCGATCTCCATCGCTTCTTGTCTCCGCTGTGCTCGGCGAGCAGCCTCCTCCTTATACTTTTGAGTGACACCAGGCCCAGAACCACCATCTCTTCTTCGTACCACAGCACCCACTGACTTTTTGGGGTGGGGGTCCTCGTCTCCTGTGCAGGTCCTTCAGACATATGGGAGTAGGTGGTCTGGTTAGCACTCACCAGTAGATCAATTAAGGCCCCTTTAGTCAGTCCATGGTAGTTCAAACCCAGGTCTCTGGTTCTCTCATGTAAACTGGATACAGTCCCATTTCTGTATTCAGTCTGTGGGTGGTTCTCCATCCATTTGGTCACGCTCTGTTAATCCCACTGCTTGCCACCAATTGTCACGGGGTCCTTCTCCGGTATCACACAATTAAGGCTACGTTCACATTAGCGTTGCGCGCCGGTGCGTCGGCGACGCAACGCACGACGCACAAAAAACGCGCGCAAAAACGCTGCGTTTTGCGACGCGTGCGTCGTTTTTTGACGAAAAATCGGACGCACGAAAATTGCAACTTGTTGCATTTTCTTGCGTCCGACGCTAGCGTCGGAAACTACGCACGTGTCGAAAAACGCCACCCAAAAAACGCACGCGTCCCCTATGTTAAACATAGGGGCGCGTCGCCGACGCAACAGCGACGCACATTAGCGGAACGCTAATGTGAACGTAGCCTCACAGAGCAAGAGAAGAGTGAACAATCCCAAGACCTTTATTTAGGCAAAAATACGAAAGGTTCATAAACGATCCACCACAAAAAGGATAAGATACTCCAGAACCCCAAGGCAGTTCAGTAAGAGGATAAAAGGCCTAGGAGATGAGAGTCAAACAATCCAGCAGACAGGATAAAATAGTCCACATACTCTTCTTTCACTCTGAGATGCTGTGTTCACATCATAGTTCCACACACAATCTGAGATTGTGTCTCACGTCAATAATATTTTAAAAGTCCCCCTCCTCATTCACAGTTCAGGGGGGTAGGTTGCAGGGGCTCATTGCTTCAACAAGCTAGATCAATGTCATTAGCATAATCGCAAACAATACAGTACTGTGTGGGCTGATATCAGATGGCTGCAACAGCCATTCATCAATTAGCAAGTAACTCATCCTACAAGAAAACACCATGAAAATCAGCAAAATATTAATAAAAACAAAAAATTCACATACCATATCCAAGCTGTATATAAGGTGTAATATCAGGGACGCTGTGCTCCATGCTGTATAGAAGGTGCAGATTTGGTGGGGGGGGGAGAATCTGTGCTCCTCGCTGTATATTAGGTGTATTGTGGAGCACAGAGCCCCCCCACTGTATAGATTAAAAATGGGGGTCCCTGTGCTCCACAATGTATAGAAGGTGTAATAATGGGGGGGGACTCTGTGCTCCATGCTGTAAAGGAGTAATAATGGGGGGGTCTCTGTGCTCCACAAGGTATAGAAGGTGTAATAATGGGGGGCTCTGTGCTCCGCTGTATAGAAGGTGTAATGTGGAGCACAGAGCTCCCAGCTGTATAGAAGGTGTAATAATGGGAGGCTCTGTGCTCCATGCTGTATAGAAGGTGTAATGTGGAGCACAGAGCCCCCCCATCCCCCCGCTGTATAGAGTTTTAACAATGGGGGTCTCTGTGCTCCACAATGTATAGAAGGTGTAATAATGGGGGGGCTCTGTGCTCCATGCTGTATAGAAGGAGCAATAATGGGGGGCTCTGTGCTCCCCGCTGTATAGAAGGTGTAAACAGGGGGCTCTGTGCTCCACGTTGCATATAATGTGTAATAATGCGGGGGATCTGTGCTCCACGCTGTATAGAAGGTGTAATAATGGAAGGCCCTGTGCTTCACGCTGTATAGAAGGAGTAATATGGAGCTCCGAGCCCCCGCTGTATAGAAGGAGTAATATGGAGCTCCGAGCCCCCGCTGTATAGAAGGTGTAATAAAGGGAGACTGTGCTCCACACTCCATAGAAGGTGTATTCATGGGGGTCTCTGTGATCCACGTTGTATCGAAGGTGTAATGTCGAGTACAGAGCCCACCGCTGTATAGAAGGTGTAATAATGCTCCACGATGTATTGATAGTGTAATAATGGGAGGGGGGGGGGGTCTGTGCTCCACGAAGGTGTAATAATGGAAGGCTCTGTGCTCCACGCTGTATAGAAGGTGTAATGTGGAGCACAGAGCTCCCCGCTGTATAGAAGGTGTAATAATGGAAGGCTCTGTGATCCACGCTGTATAGAAGGTGTAATAAAGGGAGACTGTGCTCCACGCTCCATAGAAGGTGTATTCATGGGGGGGTCTGTGATCCACGCTGTATCGAAGGTGTAATGTGGAGCACAGAGCACCCCGCTGTATAGAAGGTGTAATAACAGGGGGCTCTGTGCTCCACGCTGTATAGAAGGTCTAATAATAGGGGTGGGGGGGGGAACTGTGCT
Organism: Ranitomeya imitator; assembly: GCF_032444005.1. Taxonomy (NCBI): domain Eukaryota; kingdom Metazoa; phylum Chordata; class Amphibia; order Anura; family Dendrobatidae; genus Ranitomeya; species Ranitomeya imitator. Next base: position 132,503,593 of record NC_091290.1, read on the forward strand.
CCATGCTGTATACAAGGTGTAATAATGGGGGGCTCTGTGCTCCGCTGAGTAGAAGGTGTAATAATGGAAGGCTCTGTGCTCCACGCTATATAGAAGGTGTAATGAGGAGCACAGAGCCCCCCCCCCCCCCCCCCCGCTGTATAGAAGATTAACAATGGGGGCCTCTGTGCTCCATGCTGTATAGGTGTAATAATGGGGGGCTCTGTGCTGCACGCTGTATAGGTGTAATAATGGGGGGCTCTGTGCTGCACGCTGTATAGAAGGTGTAATAATGGGGGGCTCTGTGCTCCACGCTGTATAGAAGGTGTAATAATGGGGGGCTCTGTGCTCCACGCTGTATAGAAGGTGTAATGTGGAGCACAGAGCTCCCCGCTGTATAGAAGGTGTAATAATGGGGGGCTCTGTGCTCCATGCTGTATAGAAGGTGTAATGTGGAGCACAGAGCTCCCCCCACCCCTCTGTATAGAAGATTAACAATGGGGGTCTCTGTGCTCCACGCTGTATAGAAGGTGTAATAATGGGGGTCTCTGTGCTCCACGCTCTATAGAAGGTGTAATAATGGGGGGCTCTGTGCTGCACGCTGTATAGAAGGTGTAATAATGGGGGGCTCTGTGCTCCACGCTGTATAGAAGGTGTAATAATGGGGGGCTCTGTGCTCCACGCTGTATAGAAGGTGTAATGTGGAGCACAGAGCTCCCCGCTGTATAGAAGGTGTAATAATGGGGGGCTCTGTGCTCCATGCTGTATAGAAGGTGTAATGTGGAGCACAGAGCTCCCCCCACCCCTCTGTATAGAAGATTAACAATGGGGGTCTCTGTGCTCCACGCTGTATAGAAGGTGTAATAATGGGGGTCTCTGTGCTCCACGCTCTATAGAAGGTGTAATAATGGGGGTCTCTGTGCTCCACGCTGTATAGAAGGTGTAATAATGGGGGGCTCTGTGCTCCACGCTGTATAGAAGGTGTAATAATGTGGAGCACAGAGCCCCCTGCTGTATAGAATGTGTAACAATGGGGGGGGGGGGGGGCACAATGCTCCACGCTGTATACAAGGTGTAATAATGGAAGGCTCTGTGCTCCACGTTGTATAGAAGGTGCAATGTGGAGCACAGAGCTTCCCGCTGTATACAAGGTGTAATAATGGGGGTCTGTGCTCCACGCTGTATAGAAGGTGTAATAATGGGGGTCTCTGTGCTCCACGCTGTATAGAAGGTGTAATAATGGGGGGCTCTGTCCTCCACGCTGTATAGGTGGTGTAATGTGGAGCACAGAGCTCCCCCACTGTATAGAAGATTAACAATGGGGGTCTCTGTGCTCCATGCTGTATAGAAGGTGTAATAATGGGGGGCTCTGTCCTCCACGCTGTATAGGTGGTGTAATGTGGAGCACAGAGCTCCCCGCTGTATACAAGGTGTAATAATGGAGGTCTCTGTGCTCCATGCTGTATAGAAGGTGTAATAATGGGGGGCTCTGTCCTCCACGCTGTATAGAAGGTGTAATGTGGAGCACAGAGCTCCCCGCTGTATAGAAGGTGTAATAATGGGGGGCTCTGTGCTCCATGCTGTATAGAAGGTGCAATAATGGAAGGCTCTGTGCTCCACGCTGTATTGAAGGTGTAATGAGGAGCACAGAGCCCCCCGCTGTATAGAGGATTAACAATGGGGGTCTCTGTGCTCCACAATGTATAGAAGGTGTAATAAAGGGGGGGCTCTGTGCTCCGCTGTATAGAAGGTGTAATGTTGAGCACAGAGCACCCCGCTGTATAGAAGGTGTAATAACAGGGGGCTCTGTGCTCCACGTTGCATATAAGGTGTAATAATGCGGGGGGATCTGTGCTCCACGCTGTATAGAAGGTCTAATAATGGGGGGGACTGTGCTCCATGCTGTATAGAAGGTGTAATAATGGAAGGCTCTGTGCTCCATGCTGTATAGAAGGTGTAATAATGGGGGGCTCTGTGCTCCACGCTGTATAGAAGGTGTAATGAGGAGCACAGAGCCCCCTCGCTGTATAGAAGATTAACAATAGGGGCCTCTGAGCTCCATGCTGTATAGGTGTAATAATGGGGGGGCTCTGTGCTCCGCTGTATAGAAGGTGTAATGTTGAGCACAGAGCACCCCGCTGTATAGAAGGTGTAATAACAGGGGGCTCTGTGCTCCACGTTGCATATAAGGTGTAATAATGCGGGGGGATCTGTGCTCCACGCTGTATAGAAGGTCTAATAATGGGGGGGGGGGACTGTGCTCCATGCTGTATAGAAGGTGTAATAATGGAAGGCTCTGTGCTCCACGCTATATAGAAGGTGTAATGAGGAGCACAGAGCCCCCCCTCGCTGTATAGAAGGTGTAATAATGGGGGGCTCTGTGCTCCACGCTGTATTGAAGGTGTAATATTGGGGGGGCTCTGTGCTCCGCTGTATACAAGGTGTAATAATGGGGGGCTCTGTGCTCCACGCTGTATAGAAGGTGTAATGTGGAGAACAGAGCTCCCCCCACCCCTCTGTATAGAAGGTGTAATAATGGGGGGGCTCTGTGATCCGCTATATAGAAAGTGAAATGAGGAGCACAGAGCGCCCCCCCCCCCCCCCCCGCTGTATAGAAGATTAACAATAGGGGCCTCTGTGCTCCATGCTGTATAGGTGTAATAATGGGGGGGGGCCCTGTGCTCCATGCTGTATAGAAGGTGTAATAATGGAAGGCTCTGTGCTCCACGCTGTATAGAAGGTGTAATAATGGGGGGGGGGGGGGGGGGGCGGGTGTGCACCATGCTGTATAGAAGGTGTAATAATGGAAGGCTCTGTGCTCCACGCTATATAGAAAGTGAAATGAGGAGCACAGAGCCCCCCCGCTGTATAGAAGATTAACAATAGGGGCCTTTGTGCTCCACGCTGTATAGAAGGTGTAATGTGGAGCACAGAGCTCCCCGCTGTATAGAAGGTGTAATAATGGGGGGCTCTGTGCTCCATGCTGTATAGAAGGTGTAATAATGGAAGGCTCTGTGCTCCACGCTGTATAGAAGGTGTAATAATGGGGGGGCTCTGTGCTCCACAATGTATAGAAGGTGTAATAATGGGGGGGCTCTGTGCTCCATGCTGTATAGAAGGTGTAATGGAAGGCTCTGTGCTCCATGCTGTATAGAAGGTGTAATGTGGAGCACAGAGCACCCCGCTGTATAGAAGGTGTAATAATGCTCCACGATGTATTGAAGGTAGAATAATAGAGGGGGGGGGGGGGGTGTCTGTGCTCCATGCTGTATAGAAGGTGTAATAATGGAAGGCTCTGTGCTCCACTGTACAGAAGGTGTAATAATGGAAGGCTCTGTGCTCCACGCTGTACAGAAGGTGTAATAACAGAGGGATCTGTGCTCCACGCTGTATAGAAGGTGTAATAATGGGGGGCTCTGTGCTCCACGCTGTATAGAAGGTGTAATAATGTGGAGCACAGAGCCCCCTGCTGTATAGAAGGTGTAATAAGGGGGGGCTCTGTGCTCCACGCTGTATAGAAGGTGTAATGTGGAGCACAGAGCTCCCCCACTGTATAGAAGATTAACAATGGGGGTCTCTGTGCTCCATGCTGTATAGAAGGTGTAATAATGGGGGGCTCTGTGCTCCATGCTGTATAGAAGGTGCAATAATGGAAGGCTCTGTGCTCCACGCTGTATAGAAGGTGTAATGTGGAGCACAGAGCTCCCCGCTGTATCGAAGGTGTAATAATGGGGGGCTCTGTGCTCCATGCTGTATAGAAGGTGCAATAATGGAAGGCTCTGTGCTCCACGCTGTATTGAAGGTGTAATGAGGAGCACAGAGCCCCCCGCTGTATAGAGGATTAACAATGGGAGTCTCTGTGCTTTACAATGTATAGAAGGTGTAATAAAGGGGGGCTCTGTGCTCCGCTGTATAGAAGGTGTAATGTTGAGCACAGAGCACCCCGCTGTATAGAAGGTGTAATAACAGGGGGCTCTGTGCTCCACGTTGCATATAAGGTGTAATAATGGAAGGCTCTGTGCTCCATGCTGTATAGAAGGTCTAATAATGGGGGGGGACTGTGCTCCATGCTGTATAGAAGGTGTAATAATGGAAGGCTCTGTGCTCCATGCTGTATAGAAGGTGTAATAATGGGGGGCTCTGTGCTCCACGCTGTATAGAAGGTGTAATAATGGAAGGCTCTGTGCTCCACGCTATATAGAAGGAGTAATGAGGAGCACAGAGCCCCCCGCTGTATAGAGGATTAACAATGGGGGTCTCTGTGCTTTACAATGTATAGAAGGTGTAATAAAGGGGGGCTGTGCTCCGCTGTATAGAAGGTGTAATGTTGAGCACAGAGCACCCCGCTGTATAGAAGGTGTAATAACAGGGGGCTCTGTGCTCCACGTTGCATATAAGGTGTAATAATGGAAGGCTCTGTGCTCCATGCTGTATAGAAGGTGTAATAATGGGGGGCTCTGTGCTCCACGCTGTATAGAAGGTGTAATAATGGAAGGCTCTGTGCTCCATGCTGTATAGAAGGTGTAATAATGGGGGGCTCTGTGCTCCACGCTGTATAGAAGGTGTAATAATGGAAGGCTCTGTGCTCCACGCTATATAGAAGGAGTAATGAGGAGCACAGAGCCCCCCCTCGCTGTATAGAAGATTAACAATAGGGGCCTCTGAGCTCCATGCTGTATAGGTGTAATAATGGGGGGGGCTCTGTGCTCCGCTGTATAGAAGGTGTAATAATGGGGGGCTCTGTGCTCCACGCTCTATAGAAGGTGTAATGTGGAGCACAGAGCTCCCCGCTGTATAGAAGGTGTAATAATGGGGGGGGCTCTGTGCTCCATGCTGTATAGAAGGTGTAATAATGGAAGGCTCTGTGCTCCACGCTGTATAGAAGGTGTAATATTGGGGGGGCTCTGTGCTCCACGCTGTATAGAAGGTGTAATGTGGAGCACAGAGCTCCCCCCACCCCTCTGAATAGAAGATTAACAATGGGGGTCTCTGTGCTCCATGCTGTATAGAAGGTGTAATATTGGGGGGGCTCTGTGATCCGCTATATAGAAAGTGAAATGAGGAGCACAGAGCTCCCCCCACCCCTCTGTATAGAAGATAAACAATAGGGGCCTCTGTGCTCCATGCTGTATAGAAGGTGTAATAATGGAAGGCTCTGTGCTCTGCTGTATAGAAGGTGTAATAATGGAAGGCTCTGTGCGTGGAGCACATAGAAAGTGAAAGTGAAATGAGGAGCACAGAGTCCCCCCCCCCCCCCCCCCCCCCGCGCTGTATAAAAGATTAACAATAGGGGCCTCTGTGCTCCATGCTGTATAGGTGTAATAATGGGGGGGGCTCTGTGCTCCATGCTGTATAGAAGGTGTAATAATGGGGGGCTCTGTGCTCCACGCTGTATAGAAGGTGTAATGTGGAGCACAGAGCCCCCCCGCTGTATAGAGGATTAACAATGGGGGTCTCTGTGCTCCACAATGTATAGAAGGTGTAATAATGGGGGGGCTCTGTGCTCCATGCTGTATAGAAGGTGTAATGGAAGGCTCTGTGCTCCATGCTGTATAGAAGGTGTAATGTGGAGCACAGAGCTCCCCCCACCCCTCTGTATAGAAGATTAACAGTGGGGGTCTCTGTGCTCCACAATGTATAGAAGGTGTAATAATGGAGGGGGGCTCTGTGCTACACGCTGTATAGAAGGTGTAATAATGGGGGGCACAGAGCCCCCTGCTGTATAGAAGGTGTAATAAGGGGGGGCTCTGTGCTCCACGCTGTATAAAAGGTGTAATAATGTGGAGCACAGAGCCCCCTGCTGTATAGAATGTATAACAATGGGGGGGGGGGGGGCACAATGCTCCACGCTGTATACAAGGTGTAATAATGGAAGGCTCTGTGCTCCACATTGTATAGAAGGTGCAATGTGGAGCACAGAGCTTCCCGCTGTACAGAAAGTGTAGTAATGGGGGGGGGGGTACTCTGCATCACGCTGTATAAGTAATAATGGGGGGCTTTGTGCTCCATGCTGTATAGAAGGTGTAATAATGGGGGGCTCTGTGCTCCACGCTGCATAGAAGGTGTAATGTGGAGCACAGAGCTCCCCCCACCCCTCTGTATAGATTAACAATGGGGGTCTCTGTGCTCCATGCTGTATAGAAGGTGTAATAAAGGGGGGCTCTGTGCTCCACGCTGTATAGAAGGTGTAATAAAGGGAGACTCTGCTCCACGCTCCATAGAAAGTGTATTCATGGGGGGCTCTGTGATCCACGCTGTATCGAAGGTGTAATAATGCTCCACGATGTATTGAAGGTAGAATAATAGAGGGGGGGTGTCTGTGCTCCATGCTGTATAGAAGGTGTAATAATGGAAGGCTCTGTGCTCCACTGTACAGAAGGTGTAATAATGGAAGGCTCTGTGCTCCACGCTGTATAGAAGGTGTAATGTGGAGCACAGAGCTCCCCGCTCTATAGAAGGTGTAATAACAGAGGGATCTGTGCTCCAAGCTGTATAGAAGGTGTAATAATGGGGGGGCTCTGTGCTCCACGCTGTATAGAAGGTGTAATAATGTGGAGCACAGAGCCCCCTGCTGTATAGAAGGTGTAATAAGGGGGGGCTCTGTGCTCCAAGCTGTATAAAAGGTGTAATAATGTGGAGCACAGAGCCCCCTGCTGTATAGAATGTGTAACAATGGGGGGGGGGGGGGCACAATGCTCCACGCTGTATACAAGGTGTAATAATGGAAGGCTCTGTGCTCCACGTTGTATAGAAGGTGCAATGTGGAGCACAGAGCTTCCCGCTGTACAGAAAGTGTAGTAATGGGGGGGTACTCTGCATCACGCTTTATAAGTAATAATGGGGGGCTTTGTGCTCCATGCTGTATATAAGGTGTAATAATGCTCCACTCTGTAAGGAAGGTGTAATAATGGGGGTTCTGTGCTCCATGCTGTGTAGATGGTGTAACGTTGGGGGGGGCGGGATCTGTGTTCCACGCTGTAAATAAGTTGTAATTATGGGGGTGTGATGGTGGGATATGGCATGTGAATATCATTTTGTTTGTATTAATATTTTACTGATTTTCATGGTGTTCACTTATAGCACGGTGGCTCAGTGGTTAGCACTGCAGCGTTGTGTTCAAATCCCACCAAGGACAACATCTGCAAGGAGTTTGTATTTCCTCCCCGTCTTTGCGTGGGTTTCCTCCCACATTCCTAAAACATACTGATAGGGATTCCAGATTATCACTGTCCCCGATGGGGCTCACAATGTGTGCAAACTGTAAAGTGCTATATAAAAATAAAAGATTATTATTATTATGATGAGTTATTTGCCATTTGATAATTGATGAATGGCTGTTTTTGCCATTTGATATCTTACGCCCTTCCTCCCGAGATCATAAGAATCAGACGTATACAACTCACCTCTGATCTTTCTCTTCCTCCCAACATCTGCAATTGAGGGAACAGTCAGGATCCCCCATAATCGTAGACCGGACCCCTGCCTGGGCCGTCACTAACATGGGGGACATTACAGTGTCCACAGTTTGGGTGGACAAAGTGTTATTCACAGCTGGACATCGTAATAGCCTCTAAGGAACTGATCAAAGATCTATTAACAGCAACTTGCTGACGGTTTCCAGACACTGAATTCTGCATTTCACGGATTAAAAGAAAAACAAACAAACCCATAATTAACATCTATGAAAGCTGTCGGAATCTGCTCCATCCATGCCGTCTCCGTACGTCATGTGACCAGCGGGAGGACGCCGCAGAGTTTGGGGGCGCTGCGCTTTAGTCACTGATCAATGGGGGAAATCTACAAACGTTCCAGGATGGAACCCAAATTGTAAAAAAGTAAGAACTTTTTTTTTTTTTAAAGAAACAGTGCATCAAAATTGAGAAATTCTGTGCCTCGTTAGTGCTGGAAGGGTTAACAGTTCAGCGAGGACGGCCGTGTGTGCCCTCACCTGGGTGATGATGGTGCTGTGCAGCCAGCTCTGACTCCGGGGCTCCCAACCTTCGGGGCAGCCGCTGCCATTGCGGAGTGTGGCCCCCGGGCTCCTGCTGCTGTTGTCTCCTCCGCAGGGGCCCCCGTGGCACTGGTACTCCGGGGCGCTGGTGTACAGGACGTCCGAGGAGAAGCCCAGAGACACGAACACATTGGGCAGCCAAGAGGCGGCGGCCACCAGCCGGGTGTAGCGCCCGAAGCCGCCCGCCAAGGGCCACACTTTCCCGTCAAAGTCCATGAAGCCGACAACAGCGGAGACCGGAAAAAAAACTGAGGAGAAAGACGAGCTCCACAGCTCCAGGTGTCTGCGGACGACTGACAGGAACAGGGGCGGCGCCACGTCCTCTTATAACACACCAGAAACCAATCACGGCGCAACGGTCATCCTCAAACCTGCGCTACACATGAAAGCTGCAATCTGATTGGTTATTAGGGGCCTCCAATAACATGTCACCATTCTTGCAGGTTTCTGTATTGGGGTGAGAGGGTCGTCCGTCCCAGGGGCCCCGGCTCGTGGGGTGAGGGGGTCGTCCGGCCCAGGGGGCCCCGGCTCGTGGGGTGAGGGGGTCGTCCGGCCCAGGGGGCCCCGGCTCGTGGGGTGAGGGGGTCGTCCGGCCCAGGGGGCCCCGGCTCGTGGGGTGAGGGGGTCGTCCGGCCCAGGGGGCCCCGGCTCGTGGGGTGAGGGGGTCGTCCGTCCCAGGGGCCCCGGCTCGTGGGGTGAGGGGGTCGTCCGGCCCAGGGGGCCCCGGCTCGTGGGGTGAGGGGGTAGTCCGTCCCAGGGGCCCCGGCTCGTGGGGTGAGGGGGTCGTCCGGCCCAGGGGGCCCCGGCTCGTGGGGTGAGGGGGTCGTCCGGCCCAGGGGGCCCCGGCTCGTGGGGTGAGGGGGTCGTCCGGCCCAGGGGGCCCCGGCTCGTGGGGTGAGGGGGTCGTCCGGCCCAGGGGGCCCCGGCTCGTGGGGTGAGGGGGTCGTCCGTCCCAGGGGCCCCGGCTCGTGGGGTGAGGGGGTCGTCCGGCCCAGGGGGCCCCGGCTCGTGGGGTGAGGGGGTAGTCCGTCCCAGGGGCCCCGGCTCGTGGGGTGAGGGGGTCGTCCGTCCCAGGGGCCCCGGCTCGTGGGGTGAGGGGGTCGTCCGTCCCAGGGGGCCCCGGCTCGTGGGGTGAGGGGGTCGTCCGGCCCAGGGGGCCCCGGCTCGTGGGGTGAGGGGGTCGTCCGTCCCAGGGGCCCCGGCTCGTGGGGTGAGGGGGTAGTCCGTCCCAGGGGCCCCGGCTCGTGGGGTGAGGGGGTCGTCCGTCCCAGGGGGCCCCGGCTCGTGGGGTGAGGGGGTCGTCCGTCCCAGGGGGCCCCGGCTCGTGGGGTGAGGGGGTCGTCCGTCCCAGGGGGCCCCGGCTCGTGGGGTGAGGGGGTCGTCCGGCCCAGGGGGCCCCGGCTCGTGGGGTGAGGGGGTCGTCCGTCCCAGGGGGCCCCGGCTCGTGGGGTGAGGGGGTCGTCCGGCCCAGGGGGCCCCGGCTCGTGGGGTGAGGGGGTCGTCCGGCCCAGGGGGCCCCGGCTCGTGGGGTGAGGGGGTCGTCCGGCCCAGGGGGCCCCGGCTCGTGGGGTGAGGGGGTCGTCCGGCCCAGGGGGCCCCGGCTCGTGGGGTGAGGGGGTCGTCCGGCCCAGGGGGCCCCGGCTCGTGGGGTGAGGGGGTCGTCCGGCCCAGGGGGCCCCGGCTCGTGGGGTGAGGGGGTCGTCCGTCCCAGGGGCCCCGGCTCATGGGGTGAGGGGGTCGTCCGTCCCAGGGGGCCCCGGCTCGTGGGGTGAGGGGGTCGTCCGGCCCAGGGGCCCCGGCTCCTCGCTGTCCTTTTTCCGCTCCAAGCAGCTGTATCCGGAGCTTATTTTCGCAGCAGGAGCTGGAGATTTCAGTCATGTAACGGTTTGATCTCCTTTTACTCTATGTTGTTTTTATGGATCAAAGTAACAATTAACACAAGTGATTCCGACATTTTTATTTTTGGCCCTCCCTGTCCAGGATAAATATGTGAAGTTATATTGGGTCACACATAGTGATATCATATTATTATTTTAAGTGTTATTGACCCTCCTATTATAGGATCTTTTTTATTTTCTTAATATTTGTTACATTATTTCCTCAGTACTCGACGGAGCAAAGCCAGCATTAGGGGCGGGCAGGCAGACTAGGCAGCTGCCTAGGGACCCCACTGCTCTATGAGGCAGGGCCAGGCAGACTAGGCAGCTGCCTAGGGCCTCTACTACCCAATTATAGTAGGTCCAGTGGGACACCATCAGCCTCCTATTTACAAACAATGCCGCCGTCACAATCGTGGCATCTAAGGGGGTAGAGGTTCAGGAGACCCCATTACAAAAGCTCCAACGAGGCCTCAATTATCACAAGTCTATAGTAATGGTCTTTTCATATTAGTCAAAGATACTTTTGGGGCCCCTCAGGCTCCGGCTGCGATTGAAACCCCTACACCTATCATAGTAATAAACCTGTAAGGGGCACAGAGAGAAGGCCCCCTGCAGTCCAACAGCCCCATCATAATGCACAACTGCACATGTGTTTGGAGATGATAGTAGCCCCCTCACCTCCTGGGCCAGTGTCGCAGCAGTAATATGTCCACCCCTATATTTATGGCAAAAAAAAATATTTTTGCAATTCGGCTTCATTACAAAGCTTGCACCGTTTGGCGTCTTCGATACCCTTTATTTCCCACATTTTATTTTAATGTGGTCATAAATCAGCCAATTGGAGCTCAGAAAAAGACAAATAAAAGAGTCACAAACTTACCTGTCAGACCGTGGGCACTGGTACCCGGGCGTCTTCCTGCAGCACAGACTACACAGGCAAATGGTGCTACATTGTCTATGAAACCCAATGGCAGAAATGATTTTTAGCCGCAATTATTTTACATGTGTTTAAGTAAATAAATAAAAATTGAACTGAATCTAGGCCAATAGCAGAAGCATCCTGAGAAAAACGTTACCTGCGTAGTGATCATCATGAAGGTGCAGCCCCCCCACCCCCAATAACTGAGGCTTCCTTGCTGATAGACTCCCATTATTGTTGGCTGGAAACAGCCGCAAATTTTAAAAACATTACTCAGATTAAATATACAAATTGCCTCTTCAGAGAAAAAGAGGACTTAAACTCTATAGCGCCACCTGCTGGAAGTAGCGATCCTACAAGTCACAATCAACCCCTTAACAAGTGGTGCAATGTGACTTAGGATAAAAGCCAAATCAGTATCTCAATTCACAGACACAGTGTTTCAGGCTGTCGGCCCTCGTCAGTACTCAGATTAAAAAACCCTTTAAGGCTATGTGCACACTTTGCGGATTAGCCTTAGGAATTTCTGGTGCGGATTCTGCCTCTCCTGGCAGAAAACACATCTGCGGATTTGTCACGTTTTTTGTGCGGATCCGCAGAGTTTTTTTGTGCGTTTTTGCTGCGGTTTCTTAGCGGATTTGCTGCGTTTGTTACCCCTGCAGATTTCCATAATGGAATGGGTACAAAAAAGCTGCAGATTCGCAAAAACGTAGTGACATGCTACTTCTTTTAAACCGCAGCTTTTACACAACGTGTGCACATTTTTATTTTTCTCATTGATTTACATTGTACTGTAACAATTGTGGATCTGCAGCGTTTCTGCACCGCAAAAAACACTGCGGATCCGCAGAGAATCCGCAACGTGTGCACATAGCCTAAAGGAATGTTCAGAAAATGATAATGTGAATGGTGGATCCTGTGTTATCTACTGTATATAGAGGTGTTATCAGTCATTGTACAGGAGGAGGAGGTGAGCTGTGACATCACCTATTGTGAATGGTGGATCCTGTATTATCTACCGTATTAGAGGTGTTATTGGTCATTGTACAGGAGGAGGTGAGCTGTGACATCACCTATTGTGAATGGTGGATCCTGTGTTATCTACTGTATATAGAGGTGTTATCAGTCATTGTACAGGAGGAGGAGGGGAGCTGTGATATCACCTATTGTGAATGGTGGATCCTGTATTATCTACCGTATTAGAGGTGTTATTGGTCATTGTACAGGAGGAGGTGAGCTGTGACATCACCTATTGTGAATGGTTGATCCTGTATTATCTACTGTATTAGAGGTGTTATCAGTCATTGTACAGGAGGAGGTGAGCTGTGACATCACCTATTGTGAATGGTGGATCCTCTATTATCTACTGTATTAGAGATGTTATCAGTCATTGTACAGGAGGAGGAAGTGAGCTGTGACATCACCTATTGTGAATGGTGGATCCCATGTTATCTACTGTATATAGAGGTAACAAAAATCCCAACTACATGTTTATAGACCCGAGTGGTGGTAAATAGTGATATCCACCCCTAGACTGACTACATCAACTTCAATACGCATGAAAAAAACAAAGGACTAGGAGCAAGCAATGACATCTGATAAAATCAACAATTTTATTAATCAACGTATAAAAGGTAAAAAGTCATACTACATATAACAAAAAGGTGCCATTCCAATGCAAATGAAACAAAAAAAAAAAGCTGGGTTTGCATCCTAGGTCACGGGTCTTCCACCAGAACAATGGCCTCAAACAAACTTCAAGAAGCCTCAATACTGATTCAGATGAGCGTATAATAGGAGCATGAGCACCAAGGACCACACATGTACTAGCCGGTGTACCAGTTTTATGGGTACTTGTCCTTACTAAAAACAGCACCATCCTGAGACCATGACGATACGATATGTCGCATTACAACATTCACGTATCTAGCAGACCATAATGTTTGGACCGGCCACAATTCTCCCATCCCTGCTCACTCAAGGTCAATAGCGGTTTAATGTGTGATATAATAAAGGGTTAACCCCCTCCAGGCGGCTCAGCTCTGACTCCTCTGCCTCCAGCACTCATGCTATTACATTCCTGGGCCCAGCCCATCTCTTCAGGCATGTTATAAGGACGTTGTGCACGGGCTGAACACTGCAGAAATCACATACTAAATATAAATATTTTCTATATATACACACACACACATACTGTATATATTCCCATATTGAACCAGTGCCTCCTTTCTGTACAGGCAGCGCCTGGTATTGCACCTCAAGTGCATTGAGACGACATACACGTGTCCTTTGTGTAATTTTATAATAAATCTCCACCATGGAGGGTTTTACCGTAACCGGTCGTACTTGACAAAACCAGTTACACACTTGCAGCCCAAGGGGATGATGATCCAGAATAATCCGTGAGTAATGGGTAGCACTGTATGTACAGGCCCGGAGCAACGCAGACTGTACAAGTGTGGTTACTCGTGTGATATATAAACAGGCTCAAGCAGGTGCAATAATTATAACACGTAGAAAAAATTAAGATGTATGTAAATCGAGTAGTTTTCCGTAGCTTGTATATATCTGGTCAGTCAGCACTTAAAAAAGGGGGCGCTTATATCAGTTAATTGCCATTTATGACGTCCCTAGCTCTAACTTCCAATTTACATGCTCAGACAGGCTTCAAAGGCTTTATACACCGGATTTATTTCCCTGTTTATATTCTGCAGCTTGCAGGTATTTCAATACACTGCAAGCTGCTCTATCCCTTCGCGGCCCAAATCCAATCAATAGAGCCTAGTGACAGCGAGAGCCCAGCTCTGGAGGAGTACATCATTCCCATCCAATTTGGTTGCCCAGATCTAGCAATACTTCTTTGCTTTGATCACTCTACCCTTAGTGTTCATTCCATTTTTATTAGTCTGATACTTGAGCGATAGAAGAAAAAAAAAAAAAAAAAAGGAAAAAGTGATGTTTCCTTCGCACGACCGTCTCCTGCGTTACTGCAACGCGGCATTATGAGATCTACGTAAAGATTATTTGACCAGCACAGGCAATTGTGGATTTCAGGAGGCAGAGACGTCCTCACAAGTGTTAGCATAAAACACCATAAGAGTCGCTCTGCTAACCTGAAGGAGCACGGAGTTGTACAGCAAGTTTTTCAACTTTTTATTCTGACTCAAATTATCACTGAACCCTCCAAATGTGAAAAAAAAGCTATAATACCAGCTCTACTGGGAGACTAACCAACCCCAGGAGCGATGACCATGCATCAATGTTCAGTTTTATAGATGTTAAGGTCCATAACCTGTCCTCTATAATGTAATCTCCCAGCACTATCTCCAGTCCGTAATCCATCTCCTCCATAATGTGATCCAACCTCCAGCTCATGCACTGTGCGGGGAGGTAACTGGAGATTGTCCTCCATAATCGGATCTAATCTCCAGTCCATAACCATCTCTACCCTAACTCCATTTTTGGTCCTCAAATTATCTCCTTTGCCGTATTCACGTCCACTCAACACAGAGTCCAACATATCTCTCACATTCTCCTTGTACCTTTCTCCCAACCAGACTCTTCACCCACCTCTGAAACCTTCAAAATAAAACCTTCAAAAAAAGCCTAAAAACCAACAATAACTCTGCTGTTGTCACCACAAAACCAGCTTCTACCCTCACTGGTCATGGAGGCCATCATTCTGCAAGACCGCTGAACAATCTGTAGGACAATGGTTCTTGTGTAAGCTTAGATAGGTCCACCAGGGTCTTCACCATCATCTTGATCGTATCAAGCCATCAGGTTGCTGATCTTCCTCTTCACCTTGCTCCTTTTATTCATCCTTCTCCAGTGATTGATCTGTTCGTATGATGGGTCCAAAGTAGGCATGCCGTAGCTTGGTGATCCTTGCTTTGAGTGACATGTCTGGTTTGATTTGTTCCAAGATGGATTAGTTTGCTCTTCTTGCCATCCATGGTATTGGTAACATCCTTCTCCAGCACATTTTTATACACCGTCATTTGTTTTCCAGCAAAAAAAAAAAATTGCAATGAAAGCTTCGTTTAACGAGATGGACCCAGATACTAAGAGTCTGCTGCCCCCTGGTGTTGAAATTGTGTAATCAATATTTCCTGACTTTAGAATTTCTCCACATAAATTTGGCACCTACGTCTTTCTTGGTGTCAAGGTTCCTACAGCTAAACAAGGCCATTAAACAAAAGAGCAATAGTTACCAATCCGTGTAACAACTGATTCCCAGCATGCAAGCAGAGCACTCTGGCATCTGTAGTTCTACACAAAATATTAACATTTGCTCTTCGGCCGATCATTTGGAGAATCCCGCTTTGTATTATACACAATACTACGAAAATCAGACATTTATTTTTGGATTCATTATCTACCAAGGGACAAAAACTTTTCTCGGAGCAGAAAAACACTTGAAAAACCTATAGAAATTCCACCAGGCAGATTCCTATTTAAAGGGAATCCATCCAGCGAAATAAAACATGGCTTCTTGTGCTATAAAGTATATTAGGACGTTGTACTTACCCAAGGCTTACAATTGTCCGTTTCGTGGCCCTAATACCTCGCCCCTGGCTCGTGTGATAACTTCCTTCACCCAAAAGGGTTGGAAGAAGGCAGGATATTACGGCTCATGTAAGATATAACATCTGCAATTAAACAAAATGATCTGTGGGTGTAGCAAAGGGGACAGTGTTGAAAGATGATAGTTTTAACAGGTTGAACATTTTGTTCAAGGTTTGTCAATACAAATTTGATGAATTGAGCCACTGATTTCTGCCATGTTTAGTGGAGCCCCCCAACTCATGTCATTGGGGAAAATAAAGAAGGATCGTAATTGCATTTTTAACACCCAAATTCTTTTGTTTTTTTGTCAAGAAAAGCCGCTGCCGGAGGAGTCAAGTATTGGCAATATCCGATCTCCCCACTGAAAATTCATGAACACTTATGCGCATGGGGGAAAACCGGGAGAGACGGCCGTCAAACATTTTTAATTAAAGGCGTCAATGTTATAAAGGGGTCATGTTATGCACAGAATTGAGTGATTGATGACGTGAGGGGCCAAGTCCCATTTTTCTGTAGGACTTTGGTTTTAAGAAGTTTGGTGTTGGAGCGGTGCAGACAGAGGGTCGTAGGGATAATTGGGAAACCGAGACGATAAGTTGTCACCTTTGTACCCATGTATTTTTGCAAAACCTAACATTCACGAATACCAGCAGACACGGCATCATATACAAGATCATATTTCAAAGAGCCATCTTGCCAAAAAGAATATATATTTTTAGTTTTTATTATTGTATATATTAAATCAACATATGAGAAATACAAAAGATTTCGATAGCCAATTCCTACAAAACAAAATTCCAAAAAAAGTCCTTAAAAAGGGGTTGAAAGGGTTCTAATATATACTGTGGTAAGTCTTCGGACTAAAATATAGAAACCACTCGGGTCAAAAGTGGCCATACCTTATGAATGGCAGATTACGTAAAAAAGGAAAAAAGGTCATTAAATTGTTGACTTTTGAGGGCTTACACATTTCAGATTTCGCTTTTCGAATTCCCTTAATGTTGTAAAACGTAATACTGTGAACAAAAAGCTTCCAATAAGACTCTAGAAGTCTGGATACATTTTTTTTGTTTGCGCAATGAGCTCGGTGATTGCAAAACTAGCAAATAGTTGAAAAAAAAAATCTCCAGTCCTACGTAATTTAAGGATTTACAAAACAACCCTTATAGCATTACACCTAGGTAAACACTTCTCAAGAAGGGCTTATTGGGTCATAGTGAAGAAATATTTTCAATAGGTAAAATCAAGCAGGCTTTTCCTGTATGAACTGGTCTGCGTAAAGCGCAGGTATCAGTCAACCTCCAATTATGTAGAAAGACAATTATAGAGCTGTCTATAGCTGTCAGCAGTATAGATACTGAAAATATGGCATAGCTGGTTTTTGCCTTTACAGACCTGCGGCTGTCCATGCTATAATATCTATGACCCAAGACATTTCACGCCGTCTTACCCACTTGATCATGTGCAAAAATGGCCACACATAGTACTTAATAGAATGTTTAATATTTGTCATCAGCTCTTGTCTCCATGGAAACAGAATACAGTGCATTCCGATTCTGCAGTCAGACCTCCTGTGTCGCCCACTTTGTCATGTTAGGCCACAGAACTTTTTTAGCAAATGTTCGTGTGACTAAGTGTTATTTGTACCATGTCCTAGTGGTTAACTATTCACCTGCTGGGAGTACAGGTTTCTGGAGTCTATATCTATATTTATTAATCCGCATCCACTGTGCCAGTAAATACACATCCAGACACGTTCTATTGTGCAACCCCCTCCCCTCTTGGGCCGGCCAGCCAACCCCCTCCCCTCTTGGGCCGGCCAGCCAACCCCCTCCTCTCTTGGGCCGGCCAGCCAACCCCTTCCCCCCTTGGGCCGGCCAGCCAACCCCCTCCCCTCTTGGGCCGGCCAGCCAACCCCCTCCCCTCTTGGGCCGGCCAACCAATTAATTTAGAGGAACCCAAGTAATTAACTGCTCTCTTCAGAAGCAAAAGACAAGCTGAAAGAACGGCGCCAAGTACGCCCCCTCACCGATTCAATCTTCAGACCGTGTGACGCGTGCATGAGACGAGGATAAATAGGTCCATATAAGCAGCTCCAGCTGTAACTACAGTGTTTCCAATAGTATTGCAAATCCCAGCATAATGAAGGCTTAGGAAATGATAAATCAAACACAGACTAAAGATTTTTTTTTTGTTTAATTTATTTATGAACATTATCTCTGAGGGACAAGAGCATTTCTGGCCTTCGTTCTGTACATGCAATTGTAGAAAATAACATTTTTTATTTTTAATTATTCTTTTTTTTTTTATGGTGTTGTATTCTGCAGGAAGTTGTATACAGCTGAATGATTGAACCGCAAAAAAAGGGCAGCGCAGTGCAAAGGCAGCACCAGCACTGCCAAAACAATATGTACACAAACAAGTGGAAAATAAAAGAATTAAAAAAAAAAAAAAAATTTACATTTATCAAGAACGCAAATTCTGGCTGCTGTTATCAATCCACACACTGTACGGACGTGAATTGTAACAAAGGGTGTGGAGCGACCTGCTAGCTCGATATATATACACTTATGTACAATGTCTCGTAGAACAATTACAGGAGGGAAATTTACAATCTGATGAGACATGAATCAAACATACCACAGGTGAGAAGAATAAATAATAGTTGCTACTTTACTTTTTTTTTGTGATTGTGGAAATACTCGTGCCCTGGAATTGGGACGGGTTAAATTGTAATGCGTGGAAAAAAAAAAAAAATTTCCAACAATGAAATTTACTATAAAAAGTCAGAAACAGCAAATATTTATGATGTGGTTTAAACTTTCTAAAATAAAAAAATAAAATAAATTCAAAAGCTGTGAAGATTGAGAAAGACTAAGGCAGCAGAATAAACTCCCAGCGCGAACATCGGCACATCAAAAAGTTATAAACTGGGTGCGACCTGTTGTAGAAACGCTAGCGTTGTCGTAGTTGGATTTTTACTGACTCCCCAAGAAAATTTCAATTCAAATTTTACTTGCGGCTCCGAGTCTCCTGAACCAAACTTGACACGGTGGTCAAATCCGCACAGGAGGCCCGAATCCAGACCGTACATCGTGGTCCAATATATATGGACGTCTGAACTCAGCATTTCTTATTACTGCCATTTCCCCATCAAAATCAGTAAAAGATCATGCCCACCTTTAGGATTTCTTTTATGTTCTCGACTCGAATTATTAAACAATAAAAAATAGTCTTGACAATGAAGTCCCTAAATGGAGTTTGTTACCAGCAATGAAACTGATGCCCCCTAGTCCTACCTCCCCCCATAAAGCGGGATTATATCATTTTTTTTTTTAATTATTATTAACATTTTAACCATAACATAGCTACTGATTGTGAAGCCTTTGAGAAGCCCTGTGCATGACTACTTTTTCTCATAGATTTGTCTTTTTAGCGCTGTGTATTTGCATTGGATTCTTGCAAATAAAACTATAATCTTGTATCCCGACCCCGCAAAAAAAATTTTTTTTTTAAAGATTCTTTTGAAAAACATTTAACTAGGGAGTCAACACATATCCCACAGCTTTAGCCTGCCGACTGATACCAGCTCAGCCGGCAGGTAAGTCTGGGAAGGTCGTGTTTGATCATCCTTTCAGGGGGCGACAGTCACTGGGCGTGCAGAGCATGACCTCAAATACAAGGAATCCCTTAAGGGGAGAAGGAAATAAGCTCCTTGTCTCAAAAGGTCTTCAGAATAAGCAACGAAGTCATGTGGTTATTTCTATAAATGACTAAACGGTCTGTGCTGATGAGCCTCATGGCCATTGATTGGGGGGTAGAGTGGGGTCCAAGGATGAGAAACTCTAAAATGACTGTGCAGCAGGTATGTGACATGGAGACAAAGACAGAGGTGGAAAAGTCATTGTCGAGTCCATCTAAGCAGACAGTAAATGCAACTTTTCTGCTCAGATTAGGGCTGGAAAAACCAGCCAGCAATATACGGACTGGCTGGCAGCTCTCCCGACGCTCATGTATTTCTATGCAGGTGGCCCGCTCAAGTCGAGAGATGCCGGCCAGTCTGTGCGTAGCAGACCAATTTTTACAGCCATCTGACTGCGCCTCTACTGGGACTTGGTGCCCTTCCAAATTGAGAACAAGCCCCAAGGCCCCCATTACACACCAGTCATCTGGGTAAAAGCCGGTGACAGTCACCCCCTTCTAGACAGCTTCATTAGGACTAAATGTACGATCACAACAGATCACTACAATGTGCTAAAGCCGACCTTACCAATCATACTAACCAGCCGCAGCTTAGCAGATACAACAGCTATGAGTACCAAGATGGTAGAAAATAAACCCAAAGAGATCCACCTGATCCCTAACAAAACGGATGACCAAAAACTACATCTGAGTGTCGAACGGTTGACTGCTTAAAAAAAGAAAAAGGAACTGGGATGTTGTACCCGAGCCCCAAAATGTTAATATGGAGACACAAAATTAGCAAGAAAAATACTGAACAGATTTTTTTTTGGCCCATCTTTCGCCCACACTCCCAGAACCAGTCTCTTTAAGAGAAGTGCTGCCTAGGGTTAACTATATTACAAAGTTTTCTTTCTTAGCTTTTTTTTTTTCTTTTGTTTTCTTTTTTTTAAAGTCATTTATTTCTTTACACAAAACTGAAAGTGATGTTACAGTACATAAGTTATTTACAACTGTGCAGTAATGTGTTTGCAAAATAATTTATCTAGAAGGCAGCAAAAAGTACATAGGGTAATGTGTATAAAAACTGTACATAATTTACCAGATACTTTTTTTTTTCTTTTTTTTTTTTTTTATCTTCGTCTTTTTCATACATATAGGAGTATTGGCTCTGTAGTGTTTCAAGTTAACTTCTCCAACAAGAGAAACAAAATGCCCAAAATGTTAAAAGATGTTAAGGAAGGAGGGGGAAGGAGAGGGAAGAAAGTGACACAAACCGAGCGTTAAGTCTCTTAAAAATGAAAAATGTTGGATCGCCGATGCTTGGCATGGTCAGACGCAAAGCATGGAGGGGATGGGGGAAGTTTTAGAATCCTAAACCAGTAAGAACCACATGCAGAATCTGCAATGGGGATCCAAAAAAAAAAAAACAAATAAAAAAATACTAATTTAAAAGGAACAGACCGTCTTCGCTTTGCATCGGCGGACTGGGAATTTAAAGGCTGACATGAGGTAGTCAGCGGCTGAAGGCGATTTTTTTTTTTTTTTTTTTTAATTTCTCGTCACATTGACAAGATGGAATAAACGTAAGAGGGTGCGATGGAATAGTCAAATGAAAGTCTGTTCTTTAAACTTCTTGAACAACCAGACCTGGAAAAAATAAAAATAAAAAAAATAATAGCCGTGACGAACGGGTGCACCTTCCTCCACCGCCTCTTCTCGCCGACGTCTCTGCAGCACAATGGAGCTGATGGCAGCGGTGTGCGACGGCGACACACGCGGCATCCTTTGATCCCTTGCTCCCCCTCGCTCCGCCTGTGCGTGCCCCTTCCACGGTAGATCACTCCCGCCTGCTACCGGGAGGAGTGGTGGGCTTACTGTGAAGAAAGTGCAATTCCTCTAAAAAGGGGGTATTTTTCTCCGTATTAGTTCTCTCAAAATGCTTCCTCCTCTCATAAAGCAGCGGATTCATCAGCAAGCGAAAAAGATGCAAGTGAAGTCTGAGCTCTTCTAAGCCAAGGGGGCCGGCCCTTGCCAGTAACGAATTAAGAAAGAAAAAAAAAAACCTCAGGAGTCCGCCTTGTCATGCTGGCAAGAGCACAAAGTCATCGTTCACGTCCACCATTGGCACATAGAAAGAGGGAACTTCGTTGACGCACAGGGACTTGTGGCTCGTTGGGTCCAACTCCTGCATCTTTAATTGCCATTCCATCCTCTGCACCGCATTCAAGGCCGCCGCTTCATGCTGCTGTCTCATTAATACACACGTCTGCAAGAAAAAACAAACAAACACCTAAGATGTCCGTCAAACAAGAATGAGATTATGAATATTCGACTGGAGGGGGAGGTTAGGGTCCACATCTGGTACCTCCACTGATCACAATTTAGCAGCTACTATTTAAGTGGAGCAAAAAGTTTGGCTACACTTGATTCGGATTCCAAGGCGGTAAATCAGTAGCACCGGACCAGGAGCCCTGCCATCCCCCTACCTCAAACATCAGGGTCTTATCCAATTAGAAAGCCCAGAATGAGGTCATGGCTGCAGTGGAGACACAGATAGGAGGATCAGGGGTCCTGGTCGATGGACCTGAATCCTGAGAATCTCAAATCTAGTCATTAACATCTAAGTCTTGGACAAATTTTATGACCTTGGACGTATAGGTACATCCAAGGTCGTGTACGTGTATCTAATGTGGGCGCAGTGCCAGGTCCGTTTTAGCAGTTAGTAAACATGGTTAATAAAATTAATAAAAATAGCATTTTTGTTTTGCAATTTCACCGCACTTGAATTTTTTCCCCCTAGTACATTATGTGGTATTATCAATGGTGTGGCTCAAAAGTAAAAATCAAGCCCTCATACGGTCATGTTGATGAAAAAAATTTAAAAAAAAAGTTAAGGCTCTGGGAGGAAGGGGGGAAATAAACACACAAATGGAAAATTGCAAAGTGGGGAAGGGGTTAGGAGTTATTCATCCTGCCCTAGAGAGCAAGGAATTTAGGAAAATAAGCTATTCTTTTCCTTGTGATCCCAATCTAGGGGACACCATTAAGAAAACCCTAAATTAGTGATGAATGATCCAAGTGAAATGTGCGTTCTGAAGGACTGATATCTACCAATCGTAATCTTCGCATATGTGACTACTCCGACATTTGTAAAGAGGCAGCCCTCGAAGAAGGGAAGGGGATTGCTCTTTAATAGGCAGATTTTGGCAATGATTTTCTCACTCACCTTCATCCTGTCGTACTTATCGTCAACATCTTGTAACCAGGACAGGAACTGGCGAGCGTTAAATCGGTCTCTGACGGACTTGTTTTCATCTCCCTAGAAAACACGAGGCGTTAATGAACAGCTTATACGGAGTGGGAGACCCCAGGCCTAAACCAAATATGTACACCTCACATGGTCTCTACCTTAGAGAACAGCAGCACATAATCCTGGCTGAACAGAAAGAGTAAAGCACTGACCTGATTTTCCAGAGGCATGTTATACACCTCCGAGTCCAGCAACATGGTGCAAGCGCTGAAAGGCACAGCCTGATTGGCAATAGTCCGGGCTGCTCTGCAATGAACGCGGAGGTTCTCCTGCTCACAAGACACTATCAGCTTCTCCTAGGGAGTGAAAAGATTATCAGATGTAAAAACCAAATGCCAGGAGAGGGCTTCCTGCTCACAAGGTGACCAGTAGATCGTGTATACGTTCACTCAATGAAACCTACTCTTTCAATGCTGTGTTGTAGGCGAAGCTTCCCTCGAACGGCTTCTTGTTGCCTGAAAAGTTCTTTAAGGGGCTCCGACAACGATGGAGGAGGTGCAATCTGCAGCGATAACACAAGGATAATTTAATGATGGCCGTCCTACTAGTTTTGAGCATGGGAGACGTGGCGTAGACCTCAGAATAAGCAAGGTAGAATCTGGGATAGGGGGCTTCCATGCTTATTCCCAATGGGATGCAAGCTCAGCATGTGGTCACGGCCGAAGGAATGCGAGAGGGCCGAATATCGATCGCACTAATCCTGAGGGTCCTGGCTGTCGGATGGATAAGGATTAGTGATGAGCGAGCGTGCTGGGATAAGGTGTTATCCGAGCACGCTCTGGTGCTAACAGTGACTTCACCGTGCTCGAAAAATATGTTCAAGTCCCCGCAGCTGCATGTGTGTTAGAAAATAAAAGCAACTTTTCAAATAGCCTCATCATAAAAGGGCTGTAATCCTCATGACAAGCGTCTGGTTGTAAAGACCAGATACAGTCATTGGATTAGCAAGAAAACATGACTTTGTACGAAAGTTTTTTTTTTTTTTTTTTCTTAAATCAAGACTATTTGCAAGGTTGCCTTATTTGAGGGGATCGCTTACAAGCCTTGCCAGGAACCACTCACCACTGGAATGTGAAGCTTGCTGAGTGGTTTGCCATCCAGTAAGTAGGAGCCGGTATAGGTGACATACTCAGCGTAGCACTGTGGAGCTTGAGGAGTTATATAGCACAAGATTTTCCTCTTCTCTTCAATCTTCTTTCTAATTTGCAAATATTCAAAGTAAGGGTTTGAGCGGTCGCTGTGATACGGCTCGATGTCATCCAACTTGATGGCATCCACTATGGCAGCCAGAGTCTGTTGTATCATCTCCCGAGTTTGCTGACTGGTGTTGCTTATTATCTGCTGCTGGAGCTGGTTCGGTTTCTGCAGCTTTCTCTTTCGTGGGTGTTGCGTTTGCGGCTCTTCCTCCTCGCTGACTTTACTCTTGCCTCGGGTGGTCGGTGCGGTTACCACCGGCTGCTCTTTCTCCGCCGATGCGGAATTCTGTTTATTCTGGTTGGCAAGCATCTGAGCCCGGTTTCGTGTCATACGTAGAGGTATTTCTTCCACTTTAGGGGGCTTTGGAACATCAATCGTCATTTTTGGTGTCTGTTCGGGAACATCTGCATTGGGGTTAATTTGAGGAGCCTCTACTTGGACAACCGGGTCACTGCTGACTTTTCCAACTGGTGCGCTTTCCTCTGCCTTGGTATCAGCAGCCACAAGGTTCTTTGGCAAAACCTGAACACAGGTTTCTAAAGCGTTTAGGTTTGCCTGAACTTTAGCCTCAATTTTTTCTAGAGATTCCAACTGTACAAATGGAAGAGGAAACAACGCCGGGTCGAACAAGGGCTTTGTAGGCTGGGTTACTTTTGGAGCTTCCAAAGTCGGTTCTTTAATGGTCTCAGCGGCCTTTTCCTCTGGTATTTGAGGCGGCGATTTAACCACTTCCACTGTACAGGGTGGTTCTTCTGGAGTTTCCAGCCTCGGAAGATCTATTTCACCAGAGAGCATATCGCTTGTTGTATGCTCGACAGGGTCATCAGAAGGAACAGGTGGGCTTTCAGCAATAATGTTTGACTGTTCACAGGTTTCTCTGTCATTGTCATCTTTGACTGGAAGAGGAAGTTCTGGTAACGAAAAAGATCCAAATTCCAATTCATCAACTACTGAGGAAAACGGATTAGACCAAGGCTCTGGATCTTCTTGACCGCTTTGGTGGATTTCATCAGACTGTGCAAAATTTTCTTTAACAGATGCTAAAGTGTCTACAAGGGGGTCGATGTTAACCTGGGGCTCTGCTGGTAAAACTTGGGGTTCGTCTGAATGAGTTTTGCAATTATCAAAGAAACCAGGAAGAGAAGTAGGAGACATGTAGGAGTCTTGGTCGTCAGGTGGATGTGCAACTTCCTCAGCTTCATCTTCCTCTTTTAACTCCTCAGGAGCGGCTTCGGATATTGGGTAAGAAACAGGAGATACTGGGTAAGGAGAATCAGATGAAATGAAAGGAATCGGAACAGGAATAATTTTGTCTGATGGGCAGAAATGCTTTGGTGACTCGGCGAACCTTGGTGGTGATTTCACAAGATCGGATCTCATCGGCCAGCTTCCATGTTCCTCTGAATTGCTACACATTAGACCCTGAGAGATAACAGACTCCGAATTGCTATTTGCTGGACTCACCCAACCTAGATGGTGATCAGAAATGGGGGAATCCAAGGTATTTTCTTCAATCGGAGGAAGAAAATCAGACTCAGGTGGTGGTGGAATAAAAGCAGGTTCAGGAGGTAGAAAGGAGGGATCTGATTTGGAGGCATGAAAGTCCGATTCACGAGGCAAGTAAGCGCTCTCAGAAGGGGCAAAATTGGATGTGGCATGAATCACAAAGTTTTGTTCTGATGGTATAAAGGACGGCTCTGGGGGCATAAAATCTGACTCCTGAGGTAGAAAGCCTGGCTGCTGAGAAATATATGCAGGGTCATGGTGCAAATAATCTGACTCTTGTGGTATAAAGTCAGGCTCAGACGTATAGCTATTACTGTCCGGAATAAAATTATTTTCAGTTTCTAGAAAGCCAGACTCCTGCTGGATGAAGTTAGACTCTGGTGGGGAAAAGCTTGGTTCTTGAGGAAGAATGGATTCGGTAGCTTGTTGTGCTTCTGCAGAATCGCACTGCAGGCCAAGGTCTGGTGGAACAGCACTTTCGGTACAAGGCTCTAGCAAGTCATCTCTTTCTGAAGGCGAGGATTTTGCTTGTAGACCCGAGTAGACACGGTCAGGAGATGGAGCAATGCTTGCGATATCACCGGGTGCAAAAGTAACATCAGGCGGGTAGCCCGGTGAGTAATAACCAGGAGACAAACATGGAAACTTCTCTGCAGGCACAAGAGGTTGGACCTTATCTTCCATCATTATCTGCATGGGTGAACTGAAGCTAGAAGATGCTGGGACACTCTGCTGTCTATAAAATTTCACATCGGAAGCTGGAAACTCTTCTTCAGGAACTCTCCTTACATCAACAGAGACTGAACGGCTTCGGCTAATGGAGGAAGATAATTTAGTCGGTGTTTGGTTTGGAGTATCTGACATTCCAGTAGTTGAATACCGATCAAAGAAAGTTGGGGAGCACGCATTCATGGACATTGCAGACACGGGGAGAGTATGTTGACTATCTGAACAGTCAAACATTAGCTCTGGGTAGTCCTCAGTGCTACAAGATGGCGTCCTAGGGGTCTGCATGACTTCTTCATAGCTTGGACAGGAGATTACAGATGTAGGTGTTGGGACACCAGTGGGCCTATTCTGATCTGGCCGTGGTGAAGCGGTGAGCACTTCCTTAATTTGGGGGCCATTTAGCCATTCTTTAGAGTCATTCCCAATAATAGCTTGGGTTTTATTTTCAGGGGCAGGTATAATTAAAGGGGGCAAATCTTTATTTTTCTTTTCTTTCGGAACGGTGTCCGGGACAGATGTTTTCTTGGTAATCAAATCCAAGCTCCGCTTGCGCAACTCTTCGGTTTTCTTATCTTTCGACTTTGGATCCCCAGATCGGTGCCTCATTTTTTCCATTTGCTTCATCCGTTCCTTATGCTTTTTGTGCTTCTCTTCTATTTCGAGATCTTTTTGGCTCAGCATCCTTTCGAAGCTAGTCATCATAAGGTCTCCATCACCCAACAGTTTCTCTCTCGGCCTGGTGTCTTTCTTGTTGGACTCTTTCACCAGTAACACTTTCTCGTTTCCATTACTGATTTTTACGCTGTCTGTTTTGTCTTTCTCGGTGTTTTCTTTCGATCTGTCTTTCAGTCTGTTTTCACTAAACTTCCCCAAGTCATCTTTAGATTTATCTTTCACGTTTACTTGAGGCAATTCTTTATCTCTTGCGTTTTTTATCTCGTCCCTGTGATGCTTATAGAAGGCTTCTAGTTTGTCTCGGTGCTTTTCATTAATTTTCTCCCGGTGTTTATCTTTCTTTTTCTTCTCTTTTGTAGTCGATGTGTTCATGCCGTAAACTCTGTCCTTTTCGGACTTCTTTATGAGCTCCCTTTCAGAATCGTGCTTTTCTTTTTCTGAAGCGAACATCATATAATCTATACTTCGGTCCAATTCCTCTTCAGTCTCAGTCTTAACGCTGAATACAGGAAAAGTGTCAGCATCTCCTGCAGGAGTTTCTCGCTCGTACTGCATCGACTCGCGCCTGCTGTAAGAATCCTTAACATCATCTGTTCGCTCAGATTTTTTCTCTGACTTTTCTTTCCGTACTTTATCTTTCTCGTGACTTTTCTTCGACGACGATGAAGAGTGTCTATTTCTTTCCTTTTCTTTCAGTTTCTCTGCTAAGCAAGGCACAGGCACCGAATCCTTGTATTTTTCCTCAACTGTATCCATGTTGGTTATTCCAGGAGTCTCAAATATGTTACTTGGATCTTGTCCCCTGTCTGTAAAACTATCAGAAGAAATTTCACTAATTTTATCATTCGAGTCATCGTTGAGAGCTTCTTCCTCTAATTTCTCCAACATACTTTTTTCAGATTCGCTCTTTGAGAACTTCTTCTCCTTAAAATGATCAGATTTCTCTTTGTGTTTGGTCTTTATTTTCTCTTCTGTGGGATGCTTCTTGTCCTTTTTGTCAGTTGGGGCTTTTATCTTACAGTTCTTTTCTTGGTTGGAGTCTAGGGACACCCTATCCTTGCGGTGTATGTCAAGAGAATCCTTGTCCTTTTTGTCTTTGTGTTTTTCTGTGTTCTTCTCTTTTTTCTCTTTTCCAGATTCTCCTTGACCCTTTTCCTTTTTCCGCTCCTTCTGTTCTCTGTCTTTCGGTTTATCCCCAGAATGCTGCTTGTCGCTGGAGTATTTTCTGTGTTTCTCAGACTGAGAATTATCTTTATCTTGTTGGTTGGTCTCCCTATCATGGTAGCTGTGCAAGTCATTGTAGACTTCTGTGATTTTGAAGTTTTGCACAAACCTTTGCTCCTCTTCTTCACTTTCGTCCGTAAAAATGTCTGAGATGTTATACCAGTTTTTTCCCTTTGCTTTCTTATCATCCTTCTTGTCACCAAAATCTTTTTCGACAGAAGAGAAGGTTTTATCTTTTTTCTCGGTTTTCTGATCAGAGGATTTTCTGTCTTTGTGCACATCTTTGTGTTTTTCTTTCGATTCTTTCTTATCTCTAGACGCTTTATCGGCTTCTTTTTCCCTCTGACTCCTCTCTACAGATTTATCCATCTTCTCTCGCTCAGCGTCTTTAGATTTTTCTCTATGTTTTTCAGATTTTGGTTTCTCCTTTTTTTCAGAAGGTTCTCTCTTCTCCTTGCCAGAGTGATGCCGCTCTCGTGTCTCGGAGTTTTTGGGAAATGTCTCGTGTTCTGACTTCTCTTTAAAAAAGGTTTCTGAGCCGTAGTCATTCAGGTCTTCTTGTTTTACTTTGGAATCTCTCCGATCCTTGCTCAGCAAAGAATCTCTTCTTATCGAATCTCCATCTTTCCGGATTTTCGTGCACTCTACAGAGTCCCTCCGTTTCTTGTCTTTCTCGGCTGTGTAAGAAGGGGTGCTTTTGTGAGAGTCCATTTGGTCTTTCTTTTTGTCGGAAGCTTTGTCTGAAGAGTCTCGATCCTTCCTTTTGGGGGCTACCTCCTTCTCTGGTTTATCTCCGTAGTCCCTCTTTTCTTTGCTTTTAGACTCTTTATCCTTGGCGTCTTCCTTAATAGATTCCACTACAAGTTTTGGGATTGTATCGTTTTTACTTTCTCTAAAATCTGTGAAGGACGAGTCCCAACTATCTTCTGCCTTAAAATCAAAAGAAGAATCGGAGGACATTTCAGACATCCATAAACCTTGGTCATCTGAAGTACTATACTTCGCTTCTTCATTATCTAAAAAATTACTTTTGCTGTTAAACTCTTCGAAGGTGGCTTCATCCTTGTGAGACTTTTCCTTCTTCACCTTCTCCTCTTTGAAGATCTTTTCTCTCTCATTTTTAGAAGTTTTCTCCTCTTTCGTTTCAGCTTTCTTTTCAGATTTTGAGGATTTATCTTTTACTTTCTTCTTCTTTTCCTCTTTGTGCGTTTTAGGTTTGTCTTCTTTGGGAGATTTCTCCTTGACAGGTTTTTCTCGATCCGCTTTGCTAGAGCGTTCTCGGTCCTCTTTGAACGTTTTACCATCTTTAGCCTCTTTTGTCTTTTTCGATGACTTCTCCTCTTTGGCAACTTTGCCTCCCTCATCTCTCAAAGACCAGTCCTTTTCTTCTGTCTTAACCTTGGTGAGGGATTTGTCTTCTTTCCTGAGGTGATCATGATCGTGTTTTAATACTTTTAATTTTTCTGGAACGTCAACCTCTAGGTTTAAAGACTTTTCTGATTTCTGCTTTGAGTCGTCATAGTCAAAAGAAAAGCTTTTAAGGATCTTTATCTCCTGGTTGGTCTGATTTTGAACCTTTTCTTTGCTTTTGTGTTTATGTTTCGTTTTATGTTTTTTCACTACTTTACCTTCTTTGTCTAACTTGGGGATCGCACCTTCAACATGAAGATGGAAAGAGTTCTTTTCGTATATGCTATTATGCGCGTTACTTTTCTTTTTGTGCTCGTGTTTCTTTTTAACCTGTTTCAATGACTCCAAGCTGGAATCTTCGGAGGAGTAATCGTAATCGCTAGTTAATCGCGTCCTTGTGGAATCTGACAACGAGCTAACATCTGACCAGGCAGGAGAAGATACGGTTTTCCAATTGTCTGTCCTCCAATGCTTGGAGTGCTGGTCTGGGATATTAGCATTGTGCTTCTGTGATGCTAAACTCCCTTGAGAAGATGCAGAAGATGCAGATAAAGAACAAAACAAAGAAGTCTCCTTCAAAGCTAAGGCAGAGTCTTTCACACAGTTTGAGTTGTCTAAGGAAAGCATATCGTTCTCTACATCGCTCTCCAAGTTCTCGCTTTCGCTCTCAGAACAAAAAAGGTTGTTTTTCTTCCCAAACTTTACTTCTTTGTTTTTTGTATCCTTCTTCCGCTTCTTTTTCACTTTACCCTTTTCTTTATGCTTGGACACAGGTTGCTCTCTGGTTTTATTGCTCGGTTCAACGGTGTGAGCTGACAACAGGAGCTTTTCGGGAGCCCCTAAAGAGACAGAGTTTTCTTCTTCATCCGACGTGTCAGACAAGATACGGCGAGCAGCTTTCTTTGGTGCAGTCGTATTTTTAGAGTAAGTTTTTACTTCCATTTTAGGAATAGAAATAACACTGTTCGCCGCTGCCGCCTTAGTCTCTTTACGGAAGTCCTTTTTCAACAGGTGCTTGTCGTCCACGGGAGGTACGCGGTCTTCCTCGTCATCTTCGTCGAACTCGTACTCGTCCTTCACGGGAGTGCTTTTTGCTGCCTCTTGATGTTTGCCTTTATGTTTCGAGCCCTTTTCAAACTCCGAGTCTGTGTTATTGCCATCAACTGAGCTGGAAGGTGCAAATGAGGGTGCATCCTCCTCTTCTGAGCTTTCTGTTAAGAAATAGAAAAAAAAAAAAAGAATAGCATTGAGACTCAAATGAACATGAACAACAAGAAAATGTGCAATCAAATTATATATTTTTATGTAAACCTATATAAGAAATAACATTTTGCTTTAATTATTCCATATCTTTAATTTATAATATATTTTGTTTTACTATAAAGAAAAAGCTCTCCAGATGTCTACCTAGAATAAAGCTAAAATAAGAGTGTGTGTATATATATTATATAGATACACAGCTTTAGGTCTCTTAATGCCAGATGCAAAATCAGAAATGTTAGTATTTATATAGATAACCTACATTAACAGCAATATAGAAATATAAGGAAGTTAAACCCTTGTAAGATTAAGTGATTATACGTAATATTAATGTATTTTCTGGAGCGAATTTCCACTCACCAGTTGAGCTTTCCTCGCTGGAGGTGTAGGTGCCTTTGCCGAGGAGAAGATTCACCATTGTTGGAGAATTAGCGACTTTTAAAGGGGTCTCTCCCCTTCGGTTACTTTGATGAGGATTGCCTCCATATCGCAACAGCAGTTTCACAACCTGAAGAATAAAATAAATTAGTAATGGTGTACAATGCATTTTTTTGACTTTCATTTGGCAAATTATAGCGAGAAAAGCTCCCGACGGCATGGTCGGGTAAATGGATACCTATGACTGATGCCATAAAAAGATCATCCATCGTTCAGACCTTCCAAGTAAAATACTACGCATATTCTGTATTTTCTACAAAACTTTACAGGATGGAAAAGTATGGTATATCTTGTTCATCCCGCATTAAGGCTACGTTCACATTAGCGTTGTGCGCCGCTGTGTCGGCGACGCAACGCACGCAAAAACGCGGCAAAACGCACGCAAAAACGCTGCGTTTTGCGACGCATGCATCGCTTTTTGCCGAAAATCGGACGCAAGAAAAATGCAACTTGTTGCGTTTTCTTGGTCCGACGCTTGCGGCAAAAAAGACGTATGAGTCGCACAACGCAACAAACAAAAACGCATGCGTCCCCCATGTTAAATATAGGGGCGCATGACGCGTGCATCGCCGCTGCGTCGCCCGACGCTAACCCGACGCACACTAGCATAACGCTAGTGTGAACGTAGCCTTAGTGGTACTTGGCCTTAGTCTCACCGGTATAAGTCCAAAAGGACAATGATGCCATCTGGAAATGGACTGGTAAAATGAAAGTATTCCTTGTGTACATGCCAAATGGAAAGCAATAACACGATGTAAACAGGGCCTTATAGTAATGCGTGTGAAAAGGGAATGAATGTCGCAGCTCAAAAAAGTGATTACAGAACTGAAGATTGCTACCAGGGAATGACCCGCCATCATAACATGGTCAGTAGTGAGTGCACTTGCCTTGAAGTGACCATTATTAGACGCGTCGTGCAGGGGGGTGTCATCATCCAACCCTTTGGTGTTGACCTCTGCTCCGGCAGCCAGCAACTGCTTTGCAACATCGTAGTAACCTCTGTTACAGGCCTCATGCAAGGCCGTCCATCCTGCCAAAGAGATGAACATTTGTCTATTCCAACCAATAATCAGACAAGGTGTTTGTATAGCGCAGGGGTCGGCAACCTTCGGCTCTCCCGCCATTGTGAAACGACAGCCCAAGCATTCTTACAGGTTGTCAGATAACCATCTGGGCATGTTGGGAGGAGATGTAACGTTATGACACCTGACGGGCCATAGGTTGCCGATTCCTGGCATAAAGGACAGGGACACTGAACGGATCAGTATTCAGAGGTCTAAAAGACCAGCGATCACTTTTTTTTTTTTTTTTTAATCCGGCAAAACGCACAATAGAAAAACAACATAGAAGAAATGCAAAACACAATCCTCAGAAGTAACCTGCGAAGTCTTTAACGTTGACGTCAGCACCCTCATTTATGAGCTCTTTGATACGCCGTGCATCGCCTCTTATGGCCGCCCGGTGTAAACGAGTCTCCCCCCGCTCATTTCGCTTGTTCACTTTGTCTTTGGTTTTGGAGGCGGAGGTGGGGGTCCCCTTTTGACCGACAGACTGAGAAGGATGCTTTGGTGTTGTGTCGACTAAAAAAGGAAAGCAAATTAACTTAATTTTAGAAAATAATTCATCTTAAGTGCTCAAGGCTCTTCTATTGGGACAACTTACCTCACTAGACACGGATTGTAATTAACCATTATATACCGTCACTTACTGTTCATCTGACCATATAAACCCCACAACAATGATTGTTGAGTTGCAATACTAGTAAAAACTAACTTCTGCCATCCTGTTTGCTGGGGAAGGGTGCGCTCCAAAAGACTGACTGTTCGGGCATGTGACATGGCAGCGCTGGTAGCCTAAACTGTGCGCTTTCCAAAAGGTAACAACATTGGCTCTGCCTCACCGGAAAAGTACAGTTCCAGTTATCAGCCCAGGTTTTTGACAGAACTCTAGCCTAAGAGACTACCTCTGATAAGACTGCAGAAGTGGACGGTAAACTAGGTAACCCGCAGTAAATATCTGTTTTTGAAAGCTAGGATTTTTAATAGAAGGTGAATTTCTAAGTGTGTGGCAGCCTTTTAATCAAAGTTGTGACAACTCCTTTAATCAAAGCAGCACCTTTAGTTTTTTTTCCTTATCTTTTAAGTACAGCACTAAATCACAGCTTGCAAAAAAAAAAAAAATTTGTAAATTGAGTGACCACAAAAACTTTAATAACTGAAAATATCCCAGGACAAAAAAAAACAAAACCCTTTTATTGCAAGAAAAAATTGGCACATTCACACACCTATGGTTAGTACCATGCATACATCTATTGCCAAAAACAGGCGATATCCATGGAGGAAAGTGTCCTTTTTTCTTTGCGTAATGTGACCAATATAGTAGAGGGCAAAAAAATATATATATTAAATAATCTGGAGAGAACATAATGTATAGACAAATCTGGACAGTGAATGCACTGGATTCGAGCAATACATGCGCTACAGCTTGATCATAGTAAACCCAGCTTAATGGTCTAATAATTTAGTTAACAAGTTTCTATTGATTTTTATTTAATTTTTTTTTTTTTCCATTTAAAAGGGTATTTAAAATGCAATGTGAACCACTGTTCCAGAAATGCCTTGCAATCTCAATCGTCACCACAAGAGGGGGCCCCTGCTACATGACACTGGACGTGAATCTGGTGGATTAAATAAAAGCATAGTACAAATGGGAAATTCGAGAATATGAAGGAAGGATCGTAGGATACAACAATACTAAAACAGGATTTTTCTTTTCACGCACGTATTAAACAAGGGCAGCGGCAACACGAGGTGTCACTGTGCATGTCTGGGCGAGAACACCAAAACTCAAGCTTAGATGCAACTGGATTTCAGAAAGGAGGTAAAAGGCAGAGACCCCCCCAATCTCTCCATTCTGAGAGTACAGATGCCATTTACTTGCTGCTGATTGTGTTGGAGGGGGCAGATGTGGGGGAGGACGTGCGATTTATCTGAAAGGCCCACACACACACATAGAGACCAATTTGGATCATCATGTAGAACGTGTAGCTTTACTACTCCATAGGACGTCGCTCCCCCGCACATCCAGCTTATATTCTCGCCTCCCAGGGCCGTCGTCGCTCAATACCTGGGCTGTTGGCACACTCTTCTGCTGTCATCTGCATAAGTAAAGCAACCTGCTGCCGCTCCGATAACGGGTATCCAGCTCGAATACCAGATATCCCAATGCCGAAGGGTAAACTACACTTCCGGTTGGCAGGCTCTTTCTTGATTCTTTTCTTTTCCGGACCTTGCTTTTCTGTTAGGAGGTTAAGAAGAAAAAAAAAAAAAACAATCATCTCAGTAATCAAGCTTAGATTGGCATTTTTTAATTAAACACCTTACAATAAAAGCTTCCGGAGCTGCTAATCCTATACAAATTTATTAAATACCGAAGGTTATAGAATCCAGCAAAAGAATCCTTCATTTATGTTCACTGGGTTAGTACGAGGGTTCGAAATAGCGGGCGCCCCGAGCCGGTGGGCACGGGACAGCCAAAGTACAAAGGCATTTACACAAGGAGAAGCCAAGTTACGGATATTAACACTGCACAGCAGAATTGTGATTGCAGCTCCGGAATAGTCCGAGAGATGAAGGGAAGTTACTCAGTGCAGATTGTGCACCGTATACTTGTACTTAGAATAAATAAATACAAATAAATAAAAAATAAATATAAACGAAATAACCAAGCAGAAAATAATGCTTATAGTAATTTAATTATTTAGATTTTAAGTAATGTATATACAAATAACTTGTATCATTTTTTTATTTATTTTTTTTAAACATGCTTGCATATACCGGCATGAAATAATGCAGCTGGAGCTTAGCAATCCAGACAGGCCCATGTCAAAAATCGGCCAGGGATGAGTCCTGGACAGACGTTCATTGCACAGATGAAGCCACGAACAGTGCGCCCACTACTTGAGCATTTTTATAGCGTTAATGGGGTACACAGTCCTCGCCTTCATCCGCGCATTGCATGTGCATCCACAAACTCAGTAGAAGGTAACTTATATTACACAAGTAATGAAACAGGAGGTTGTAATATGCGGAGAGCGTATTAAAACCAATGACTGACCAATGGATTGGTGACAGGATCCCTTTAAGCGTATATAGTTCACTAGATGCCAAAACACTGGTGTACAGAGTCCAATGCTGCCAGACGGAAACAAACCCCGGCTCCATTAAACAATGAGGTTAGCTAATATTTTTTTTATACTAAAAACCAGGAGACAAGTGCAAGTCGTCCTTATCCCACAGCAAACAATCCTTCATGAAATCGGCCCTCAAATCACCAAAACAGGTTCTCTCTCTGCAGTTTTAGAGGTTTCATGTCAGCGATGACGTCTCCCTGGAATTAAAATCCGGAAAACATGAGAACCCCGAGAAGATGACGCCGCTGACACAGATATTAAAGGTATCACTGACATCTGCAGGTCCATCATCCGGGCGCACATTACTGGCGAATATGGCAACCACCCGACTCCAACAACATTACAGGATCGCGTCGGGTACATACAGCATCAAGCATCCCACAAACATGGAGCTTCTAACATTATATGGATCCTTTGTCAAATCGATCATGAATATCATAAAAACAAGGGAAGGGGCAGAATTGGGCAAGATTGCAGCATTCCCTTTCTTTCCATACAGGCGGCAGTCTGCGTGGATTACTTATGTGTACATTTCTCGAGGTTGCAGGATGTGGGTCACGGGCCCCCGGCTTCCTGACACGGCACCTGTAATACTAGAAATATGGCAGCTTTATATAGGACCCAAATGTGAAAAATTACCACAAAGCAAAGCTGTAAACTCAGGTCGTGTTTACAGTACAGGCGACCACGTGCTCAACCTCGCCACCCACCAAATGCCAGTCTTCGGCATTAGTACACTATATACCGCTGCTTACCATATCTTATGTGGTGGCATTAAATCTCAGATACCCCAACAATATCAGCTCTGTGGGCACAGACGTATCCATGCCCCATTTATATGTGTTGCCTGTGCTAAGCTTGGAGCAGTCACATCGGTGATGACTGACATGAAGTCAGAAAAAATAAATAAATCCCTTCCCCCACAGTCACCTATATTCTACCAACTCCCCGGCACAGCTCCTCGTACCCCTGCACTCTTACGGGTCTCATCTTGAAGCCTTAATGCCAGACTTTATTGTAGGCACAATCCCCGAGCTGCGATTATACCGCCTTCCTGCAGAAACGTGTCATGTAGGCATATTCCCCGACAGTGCTAATGCCGCCATGTGTCACCGCAGCGCAGCAGGGGAGAAAATCTTCACTTTTGCGTTTTCATTTCCTCCCATTATATCTGGTGTTACGCAACGTCTATCAAACAAGTTTAGGAGAAAGGATTTGCCCGGGCTTTATTAATAGGAGGTTGTGCAATCCGAACAGACGGAAAGCTGAAGACACCGAACGTTACAATGTATCGGGTAACACTGGAGTCAGGAGGCGATCTGCTGAGTAAACTGCTCGTGCCACGTTCAAAACATCCCAACTTTTATTATTTCCCAGCCCGGCGTGGGCCGAGGGTGCGTTTACATCCACGTGGGCAAAAACTGCATGATAAACACAGGTGGTTTTATTTTTGTAGCAGCGAAACATTTTTAACACTCCATCTGGGGAAAAAAGCTAAAACTATTAAAATACCCACAGATAGGCAAGTAGTTTTTAAACAAACATCTCGTGGAAAGGTGTCACCCCCACCCCTTAAAAGCTCCTAATGGAAAGTCATACACCCCTTAAAAGCCCCTTTGGAGGAAAGGTGTCCCCCCCACCTCCTTAAAAGCCTCTCTTGGAAAGGCGTCCCATTCCTCTTACAAGCCTCTCTAAGAAAGACACCCCCCCTTTAAACGCCATTCTCGAGGAAAATTATCCCTTTAAAAACCTATCATGAGGAAAGGCTACACCTTAAAATTATCTTCCCCTAATAAAACATGTACAAGCAGCCAAGTACTTGGGCATATGGAGAAGTAGGGAGAGATGCTTGTGGAAGCAATGCTCAGCTAGCAGATCGTATGCATGGCCAGATTTGCAAAATAAATAAATATATATATATATACACATATATATATATATATATATATATATATATATATATATATATATATATATATATATATATATACACACATATACACATATATATACACATATATATACATATACACATATATATACATATACACATATACACACACACATATTACATATATACATATATACATACACACACATCTTCCATTACATACCGTATATACTCGAGTATAAGCCGACCCCCCTAATTTTGCCACAAAAAACTGGGAAAACTTATTGACTCGAGTATAAGCCTAGGGTGGTAATGCAGCATTTACCGGTGAATTTCAAAAATAAAAATAGATCATTATTTCCCCATAGCTGTGCCATATAGTGCTCTGCACCGTTCATACTGCCCCATAGATGCTGCACAGATGCCCCATATAGTGCTCTGCACCGTTCATATTGCCCCATAGATGCTGCACAGATGCCCCATATAGTGCTGTGTGCCGTTCATATTGCCCCATAGATGCTGCACAGATGCCCCATATAGTGCTGTGTGCCGTTCATATTGCCCCATAGATGCTGCACAGATGCCCCATATAGTGCTGTGTGCCGTTCATACTGCCCCATAGATGCTGCACAGATGCCCCATATAGTGCTGTGTGCCGTTCATATTGCCCCATAGATGCTGCACAGATGCCCCATATAGTGCTCTGCACCGTTCATATTGCCCCATAGATGCTGCACAGATGCCCCATATAGTGCTGTGTGCCGTTCATACTGCCCCATAGATGCTGCACAGATGCCCCATATAGTGCTGTGTGCCGTTCATACTGCCCCATAGATGCTGCACAGATGCCCCATATAGTGCTGTGTGCCGTTCATACTGCCCCATAGATGCTGCACAGATGCCCCATATAGTGCTGTGTGCCGTTCATACTGCCCCATAGATGCTGCACATATATCTGTGCCATGGCCGCTGCTGCTGCTGCAATAAAAAAAAAAAAACCACATACTCACCTCCCTTGATTGCAGCTCCCAGCGTCCGGTCCCGGCGCCTCCATCTTCCCGGCGTCTCTGCTCTGACTGATCAGGCAGAGGGCGCCGCGCACACTATATGCGTCATCGCGCCCTCTGACCTGAACAGTCAGAGCGCAGACGCCGGGAAGATGGAGGCGCCAGGAAGATGGAGCGACGCCCGGCGGCTGGAACGTGGACAGGTAAATATAACATACTCACCTAGTCCCAGCGATCCTCGCGCTATCCCTGCCTTCCTGCCCGTCTTCTGTGCTGCAGCCTCTTCCTGTCAGCGGTCACCGGCACCGCTGATTAGAGAAATGAATAGGCGGCTCCGCCCCTATGGGAGGTGGAGCCGCTTATTCATATCTCTAATGAGCGGTCCCACGTGACCGCTGAAGAGGGGAAGAAGCTGCAGCACAGAAGACGGGGAGGAAGGCAGGGACAGCGCGAGGATCGCTGGGACTAGGTAAGTATGCCTCAGCGCCCTCACCCCCTCACCTGCCGACCCCACCGCTACCGTGACTCGAGTATAAGCCGAGAGGGGCACTTTAAGCCCAACAATTTGGGCTGAAAATCTCGGCATATACTCGAGTATATATACGGTATTTTACATATTCTCACCATTTCAGATACCTATACAGACTACTGTCCAATTTTCTACAAAATCTCTGCATGAAACGTTAATTGGGAATACTAATTTAGGTCTTAAGCCATAGTAAACGCAAGCTACATCTCCAGAGGGATCATCCCAACCCATCAGTCCACAATTGGGGTTTGCACCACTTGCATTTGTAGAGGAATCAGGGTGGGAAAACCTGAACCACCAGGAACAGATCATTTATAGCCATGGTCATGCGGTCTGTGTAACAGATATACAAGCCCCCACAATCGGTCTCTGGTCTTGAGAACCTTTTCCCCGTCTCCCCTGCAGCATTTATAGATGTGAAAGACACATTATTACCGGACAGTATTAGTCTGTTATCATTGAAGATCTGTGGTTCTAAAAGCAGAGCGGCCTCGCTGACCCAGAAAGAACAAGCTAACATGTAGAGGACATCATGTAGGACATTTCCAGAGAGGGTGGTTTGCACGTTAATGACCGGGCCACTTTTTACAATTCTGACCACTGTCCCTTTATGAGGTTATAACTCTGGAACGCTTCAACGGATCCCAGTGATTGACATTGTTTTCTCGGGACATATTGTACTTCATGATAGTGGTAACATTTCTTTGATATGACTTGCATTTATATGTGGGGGGAAAAAATGGAAATTTGGTGAAAATTTTGAAAATTTCATAATTTTCCAAACTTTGAATTTTCATGCCCTTAGGCTAGTTTCACACATCAAGTTTTTTTTGCATCAGGCACAACCCGGGAAATTTGTTAAAAAAAAAAAATTTTTGATCGGCTTTTTTTCCCGCCGGATCAGTTTTTTTTTTTTCCCTTATAGAGTTGTAATCGTGCCGGATTGCACCTGATGTCCCAACGTTTCATCAGTTTTTTTTGCCGGATGCGTCAAAAATTAGTTTTCCGGCGGACGGAGAAAACATCCAGAGCAAAGTTTTGCTCTCCGGGAGAAACCGCACAACGACTAATCCGGCAAAAATTGTATGAAACGCAGGTAGAAATGGCCGAATCCGGCATCCGAATCTCTCCCTCTCCCCGTTAAATCACACAGATATGTCACAAAATACATAGTAAGTCACATTTCCCACAGGTCTACTTTACATCAGCACTATCCCGTCGAGGGTCAGATAGGCCCAGGTCACCTTGACGTGATAGTTCGTCTAAAGTCAGATGAGTTCATTTCACTAGCCTATTCCTCTGCGCCCCATTACAACACTCTGTGCCAATTCTTCCTCAGTCATTGCCAGAAAAACTCACTCGTAACCAACAGAAAATAAAATCACTGCAATCTATGACATTCTCCTACAAGCAGACACTAGAAGAACGGTCATGGGGACATCAGGCCTCCAACATCAATATATAAAATCTGTGCAGGAGACGACTTGAATCACATCTGCCGAGCTTCCGTTCACCGATAGGAATGGAAACAGAAAAATGACAGCAGGGTAGAGACAAGGACCCCAACGTGCGCCCATCAGACCTCACTGAGGGTGGTCTCACAACATTTATGACAGGATCTTGGGTGGTAAATGCCCAATGGGGCTTCTGACATATGTGAACCAAGTCTTTAAAGGCAAGTATGGCGTTATTTAGTAACATGCACTATTCTGGCCTACTTTGCCATTAACAAGGGTTGACAGTCACCATTAAAAGCAATGAATATTAAAAATGATAGAGTTCTTAATGCATCGTACCATCAGTTTGCCCCCTGTACTGGTGGAGCGGACCTCGATGCCAACATATCACAAGATGGCCGGTCTATAGACACTAAATACATCAACGAAAAATGCTACAAAACACTTTCAGAAAAAGATCTGAACTATTTGATGGCTTAGGATCTAATACTCATTGTAAGGAACTAGAGTACATGAAGGAAGAAAAAAAATACTACCCATCTGTCAACTCCGAAGAAGTTATCAATGGTAACGTTATCTCTCAGAAATATCTGCCAGCTGTCCATAACAGCCGGCTACCAAAGGTTCTCCAGTCTTAATCTGCGAGGGTGGATGGGGAGCAGGATGAACGCCATCACATAAAACTTTAAATATAACCTTACCCTGAATATTGTGTTACCCCCAAGTCATACAAACAGCACAACGAGAGTTAATGGTATGCCAGGGGTTAATAACGCTATAGTTTAAGATGTCTCAATGCAATGCAAGTGCATTATATAGAGGTACCAAAAGCAGCACTCGCCGGGAGGAGGAAAGCTTTATCCTCCCACAGAATTAGGGAGGAAAAAAAAAAAAAGAATAAAAAAGAATAAAAAAGACAGCTGTCAAAGTTTATGGGTCACAACCTCAGGAAAAAGTATCCAAGCAGCAGAGATAACTTATAGCTGCATATGTGAGGTAATTAATAATGTCTCAATACTGTATCTACGTGAAATACCTGGTCAAGAGGGTTTTGTTCCACCAGATTGTTGCAACTAAACCTTCTGCGAGACCCGAGCAAATAAAAACGAGTTTAGGGCTTGGTGACACATTACAGGTTTGTCTTTTTTTGGCCGCCAAAAAACAAACCACATTTTACAGCATCAGCATGGTGGATGAGATTTCTGAAGTCTCATGCACATGCGGTTTTTTTTTCCTTGCAGATTTAACCCCTTCAAGACCCAGCCTATTTTGACCTTAAAGACCTTGCCGTTTTTTGCAATTCTGACCAGTGTCCCTTTATGAGGTAATAACTCAGGAACGCTTCAACGGATCCTAGCGGTTCTGAGATTGTTTTTTCGTGACATATTGGGCTTCATGTTAGTGGTAAATTTAGGTCAATAAATTCTGCATTTATTTGTGATAAACACGGAAATTTGGCGAAAATTTTGAAAATTTCGCAATTTTCACATTTTGAATTTTTATTCTGTTAAACCAGAGAGATATGTGACACAAAATAGTTAATAAATAACATTTCCCACATGTTTACTTTACATCAGCACAATTTTGGAAACAAAATTTTTTCTTGTTAGGAAGTTATAAGGGTTAAAATTCGACCAGCGATTTGTCATTTTTACAACGAAATTTACAAAACCATTTTTTTTAGGGACCACCTCACATTTGAAGTCAGTTTGAGGGGTCTATATGGCTGAAAATACCCAAAAGTGACACCATTCTAAAAACTGCACCCCTCAAGGTACTCAAAACCACATTCAAGAAGTTTATTAACCCTTCAGGTGCTTCACAGCAGCAGAAGCAACATGGAAGGAAAAAATGAACATTTAACTTTTTAGTCACAAAAATTATCTTTTAGCAACAATTTTTTTATTTTCCCAATGGTAAAAGGAGAAACTGAACCACGAAAGTTGTTGTCCAATTTGTCCTGAGTACGCTGATACCTCATATGTGGGGGTAAACCACTGTTTTGGCGCACGGCAGGGCTTGGAAGGGAAGGAGCGCCATTTGACTTTTTGAATCAAAAATTGGCTCCACTCTTTAGCGGACACCATGTCACGTTTGGAGAGCCCCCGTGTGCCTAAAAATTGGAGCTCCCCCACAAGTGACCCCATTTTGGAAACTAGACGCCCCAAGGAACTTATCTAGATGCATAGTGAGCACTTTGAACCCCCAGGTGCTTCACAAATTGATCCGTAAAAATGAAAAAGTACTTTTTTTTTTCACAAAAAAATTCTTTTAGCCTCAATTTTTTCATTTTCACATGGGCAACAGGATAAAATGGATCCTAAAATGTGTTGGGCAATTTCTCCTGAGAACACCAATACCTCACATATGGGGGTAAACCACTGTTTGGGCACATGGTAAGGCTCGGAAGGGAAGGAGCGCCATTTGACTTTTTGAATGAAAAATTATTTCCATCGTTAGCGGACACCATGTCGCGTTTGGATAGCTCCTGTGTGCCTAAACATTGGCGCTCCCCCACAAGTGACCCCATTTTGGAAACTAGACCCCCCAAGGAACTAATTTAGATGCCTAGTGAGCACTTTAAACCCTCAGGTGCTTCACAAATTGATCTGTAAAAATGAAAAAGTACTTTTTTTTCACAAAAAAATTCTTTTCGCCTCAATTTTTTCATTTTCACATGGGCAGTAGGATAAAATGGATCATAAAATTTGTTGGGCAATTTCTCCCGAGTACGCCGATACCTCATATGTGGGGGTAAACCACTGTTTGGGCACTCGGCAGGGCTCGGAAGAGAAGGCGCGCCATTTGACTTTTTGAATGGAAAATTAGCTCCAATTGTTAGCGGACACCATGTCGCGTTTGGAGAGCCCCTGTGTGCCTAAACATTGGAGCTCCCACACAAGTGACCCCATTTTGGAAACTAGACCCCCCAAGGAACTTATCTAGATGCATATTGAGCACTTTAAACCCCCAAGTGCTTCACAGAAGTTTATAACGCAGAGCCATGAAAATAAAAAATAATTCTTCTTTCCTCAAAAATGATTTTTTAGCCTGGAATTTCCTATTTTGCCAAGGATAATAGGAGAAATTGGACCCCAAATATTGTTGTCCAGTTTGTCCTGAGTACGCTGATACCCCATATGTGGGGGTAAACCACTGTTTGGGCGCACGGCAGGGCTCGGAAGGGATGGCACGCCATTTGGCTTTTTAAATGGAAAATTAGCTCCAATCATTAGCGGACACCATGTCACGTTTGGAGAGCCCCTGTGTGCCTAAACATTGGAGATCCCCCAGAAATGACACCATTTTAGAAACTAGACCCCCAAAGGAACTAATCTAGATGTGTGGTGAGGACTTTGAACCCCCAAGTGCTT
The DNA here is from genome assembly GCF_032444005.1 of Ranitomeya imitator. Lineage (NCBI taxonomy): Eukaryota > Metazoa > Chordata > Amphibia > Anura > Dendrobatidae > Ranitomeya > Ranitomeya imitator. The sequence goes on from NC_091290.1 coordinate 132,546,834, forward strand.
CACAGAAGTTTATAACGCAGAGCCATGAAAATAAAAAAAAAAATTATTTTCTCAAAAATGATCTTTTAGCCTGCAATTTTTTATTTTCCCAAGGGTAACAGGAGAAATTTGACCCCAAAAGTTGTTGTCCAGTTTCTCCTGAGTACGCTGACACCCCATATGTGGGGGTAAATCACTGTTTGGGCACATGCCGGGGCTCGGAAGTGAAGTAGTGACGTTTTGAAATGCAGACTTTGATGGAATGCTCTGTGGGCGTCACGTTGCGTTTGCAGAGCCCCTGATGTGGCTTAACAGTAGAAACCCCCCACAAGTGACCCCATTTTGGAAACTAGACCCCCAAAGGAACTTATCTAGATGTGTGGTGAGCACTTTGAACCCCCAAGTGCTTCATAGAAGTTTATAATGCAGAGCCGTGAAAATAATAAATACGTTTTCTTTCCTCAAAAATAATTATTTAGCCCAGAATTTTTTAATTTTCCCAAGGGTAACAGGAGAAATTTGACCCCAATATTTGTTGTCCAGTTTCTCCTGAGTACGGTGATACCCCATATGTGGGGGTAAACTACTGTTTGGGCACATGCCGGGGCTTGGAATTGAAGTAGTGACGTTTTGAAATGCAGACTTTGATGGAATGCTCTGCGGGCGTCACGTTGCGTTTGCAGAGCCCCTGATGTGCCTAAACAGTAGAAACCCCCCACAAGTGACCCCATTTTGGAAACTAGACCCTGAAAGGAACTTATCTAGATGTGTGGTGAGCACTTTGAACCCCCAAGTGCTTCATAGAAGTTTATAATGCAGAGCCGTGAAAATAATAAATACGTTTTCTTTCCTCAAAAATAATTATTTAGCCCAGAATTTTTTATTTTCCCAAGGGTTACAGGAGAAATTGGACCCCAAAAGTTGTTGTCCAGTTTCTCATGAGTACGCTGATACCCCATATGTGGGGGTAAACCACTGTTTGGGCACACGTCGGGGCTCAGAAGGGAAGTAGTGACTTTTGAAATGCAGACTTTGATGGAATGGTCTGCGGGTGTCACGTTGCGTTTGCAGAGCCCCTGGTGTGCCTAAACAGTAGAAACCCCCCACAAGTGACCCCATTTTAGAAACTAAACCCCCCAAGGAACTTATCTAGATATGTGGTGAGCACTTTGAACCCCCAAGTGCTTCACAGACGTTTACAACGCAGAGCCGTGAAAATAAAAAATCATTTTTCTTTCCTCAAAAATTATGTTTTAGCAAGCATTTTTTTAGATTCACAAGGGTAACAGGAGAAATTGGACCCCAGTAATTGTTGCGCAGTTTGTCCTGAGTATGCTGGTACCCCATATGTGGGGGTAAACCACTGTTTGGGCACACGTCAGGGCTCGGAAGTGAGGGAGCACCATTTGACTTTTTGAATACGAGATTGGCTGGAATCAATGGTGGCGCCATGTTGCGTTTGGAGACCCCTGATGTGCCTAAACAGTGGTAACCCCTCAATTCTAACTCCAACACTAACCCCAACACACCCCTAACCCTAATCCCAACTGTAGCCATAATCCTAATCACAACCCTAACCCCAACACACCCCTAACCACAACACTAACCCCAACACACCCCTAACCCTAACCACAACCCTAATTCCAACCCTAACCCTAAGGCTATGTGCCCACGTTGCGGATTCGTGTGAGATATTTCCGCACCATTTTTGAAAAATCTGCGGGTAAAAGGCACTGTGTTTTACCTGCGGATTTTCCGCGGATTTCCAGTGTTTTTTGTGCGGATTTCACCTGCGGATTCCTATTGAGGAATAGGTGTAAAACGCTGCGGAATCCGCACAAAGAATTGACATGCTGCGGAAAATACAACGCAGCGTTCCCGCGCGGTATTTTCCGCACCACGGGCACAGCGGATTTGGTTTTTCATATGTTTACATGGTACTGTAAACCTGATGGAACACTGCTGCGAATCCGCAGCCAAATCCGCACCGTGTGCACATAGCCTAATTCTAAAGGTATGTGCACACGCTGCGGAAAACGCTGCGGATCCGCAGCAGTTTCCCATGAGTGTACAGTTCAATGTAAACCTATGGGAAACAAAAATCGCTGTACACATGCTGCGGAAAAACTGCATGGAAACGCAGCGGTTTACATTCCGCAGCATGTCACTTCTTTGTGCGGATTCCGCAGCGGTTTTACAACTGCTCCAATAGAAAATCGCAATTGTAAAACCGCAGTGAAATGCGCAGAAAAAAAACGCGGTAAATCCGCCATAAATCCGCAGCGGTTTAGCACTGCGGATTTATCAAATCCGCAGCGGAAAAATCCGCAGAGGACCAGAATACGTGTGCACATTCCTAACCCTAACCCTAGCCCTAACCCTAGCCCTAACCCTAACCCTAACCCTACCCCTACCCCTACCCCTACCCCTACCCCTACCCCTACCCCTACCCCTACCCCTAACCCTATTCTAACATTAGTGGAAAAAAAAAATTTTCTTTATTTTTTTATTGTCCCTACCTATGGGGGTGACAAAGGGGGGGGTCATTTATTATTTTTTTTATTTTGATCACTGAGATAGATTATATCTCAGTGATCAAAATGCACTTTGGAACGAATCTGCCGGTCGGCAGATTCGGCGGGCGCACTGCGCATGCGCCCGCCATTTTGGAAGATGGCGGCGCCCGGGAGAAGACGGACGGGACCACGGCTGGATCGGTAAGTATGATAGGGTGGTGGGGGACCACGGGGGGGGGATCGGAGCACGGGGGGGGAATCGGAGCTCGGGAGGGGTGGAACGGAGCGCGGGGGGCGTGGAACGGAGCGCGGGGGGGCTGGAACGGAGCACGGGGGGTGGAACGGAGCACGGGGGGTGGAACGGAGCACGGGGGGTGGATCGGAGTGCAGGGGGGTGATTGGAGCACGGGGGGGTGATTGGAGCACGGGGGGAGCGGACAAGAGCACGGGGGGGAGCGGAGCACAGGGCGGAGGGGAGCCGGAGCAGTGTACCGGCCAGATCGGGGGGGTGGGGGGGCGATCGGAGGGGTGGGGTGGGGGCACACTAGTATTTCCAGCCATGGCCGATGATATTTCAGCATCGGCCATGGCTGGATTGTAATATTTCACCCGTTATAATGGGTGAAATATTACAAATCGCTCTGAATGGCAGTTTCACTTTCAACAGCCAATCAGAGCGATCGTAGCCACGAGGGGGTGAAGCCACCCCCCCTGGGCTAAACTACCACTCCCCCTGTCCCTGCAGATCGGGTGAAATGGGAGTTAACCCTTTCACCCGATCTGCAGGGACGCGATCTTTCCATGACGCCGCATAGGCGTCATGGGTCGGATTGGCACCGACTCATGACGCCTACGTGGCGTCAAAGGTCGGGAAGGGGTTAAACCCTCAAGAGTTTTTTTAATTAATTTTTTTTTTTCAATTCTACAGCCTTTTATTTCAGCAGTTATCACCAAAATGAACTGGAAAAAAGCAAAAGCAAACACTAAAAACGTGCATTTTCCGTTCCAACACTGTTCAGAAAAATTTGCTGAAAATGGTGAACTAGCGCACATAGCCTTACAGTAAATAAAGCCAGTTTTGCAGTGTGGACCTACCGTGAAGAAGCGTAGGTCCACAAGAAACCTTCCTCCCACCTCTGATCCAACTCTTGGACAAACCACAATTTGGCTTCTGACTATCACTCCACCAATAAGGCCCTGACCACAATCACCAACAACTTACCGCCAAAGTAAATTCTCTATACTCCTCCCTCCAGCCCCGTCCTCTGCCTTACACACAGTCAGCCGCTCCGATCCGCTCTTCCCTTGGAGTCCAAGACCTTCCCTCTCCTGGATCTCCTCATACCTTCCTAATCGCACATTTATAGTCTCCCACACTACCTCCTCATCCAGCCCTCGGCCTGTGGCCCTCAAGGCTCGGTTCTGGGACCCCTATTTTCTCCATCTATAATTTTGTTCTGTGACAACTCTGTCCCACGGCTGCCTGTATCATCTACAGGTGGCCAGCACTCAAAGATTAACCTCTGTGGCCCAGACGTCACCTTTCTGCTGTCCAGAAAAGCCGAGTGTTTACCAGCCAAATCTACCTCCTGTGCACCAAACCCAACTTGCTCAACTCCCCGCTCTATCACGATTAACGACACTTTCCCCTGTACCTGAAGTCCGCTCCCTGATAGGAACACATCTGTCCTGGCCTTCAAACCACACATTCAAGATCTTGATTGTTCAAAGTCAAAAATATTTCAAGGATCTGTTCCTTTCTCAATACTGAACCTAATCTCCCGCCTCCACTATTGCGATATCCTTCTCCACGGCCTCCCAGCTAACAATCTGCCACCTCTTTAGTCAGTCTTTAACCCTACTGCCCAACTAATATTTCCCATAAGGGATGGGGGCAGTGTTCTGGAATCACTGCGTTGAGAAACACGTGATGGTGTCTCCGCGGTGTTGGATGTTTTGGTCTCCCCGAGGCCAATCATCTGTGCCTTTATAGCCTTTTTACTAGGCACTGCTCCTAATAGCCAGATTCCTACTCCACACTGATGAGGGGCAAAAACCCCGAAACAGCTGTCTGTGGATGGATACCATGCTTGGCATAGGTGGCTTTCCTTCATAGGATGCTGCCCTTCCCGTGGTTGTTCCTTCCCGGGGAAAGGCTTGGCTATTCACTGCTTGCGTCGAGAAACACATGATGGTGTCTCCGCAGCTTCTTTACTCCTCTCTTTTAAGTTCTTCACCAGCCATCCTCTGGAATTCTGCGCCCTAACACGCCTGATTATCCACCACATTCTGGACTTTCAAAACGGAAATTGAAAACCCATCTCTTCTGGATATCTTACAACCTGCAAAGACCTTCTAAAATCCACCACCACCTGAGCTGCTGCTACATCTCACTTTCCTACTGTCTCCTTCCCCATTAATCTGTAGATTGCAAGCCAGTACGGGCAAGACCTTCTCCACCAGTCTCATTGTTCGTCATTTGTATGTAACCCCTGTACTATATTGTCACACACCACAATGAGAAGTACTGCACTTGGTGGCATATTAGGAAGGACCCTTGAGACAGTGACGCCTCAAACTTGTCGCATGGGATTTATTATTGGGAGCAGTCTGGGCGCTCCAGGGTTCGATGGGTGTCAGCCACTCTTGATATTGACAAGTTTTGGCTTAAGTAACATGGCGGATCATGACTCTGCCATGTGTCGTGCAGAGCAATTTGTAGCACTGGTAATCACATAGATGGGGAAGTGAAAGAAGGAAGGAGCGGGGACAGATGCAGCGGCGGTGAACATGGCAAACGTGGTGCAATAGAAACAGGATGACAATACACTTTCAACCAAGACGCTGTATGACCGGCACCCAACAGCTTTCACTGCAATGGTTTCACAATTCACAGGTCAACAGTATAAATCTGGAAATAAAAAAAAAAATCCCCCCCCCCCCAACATCTGAAGATCATACTACACAGCAAGACTAACTGCAAACAGATTCAACACTGAGACCACGACAACCGAAAACGGGCCCAGCCCACCCCAAGTCAGAGGGCCCAGCCCACCCCAAGTCAGAGGGCCCAGCAGACCCCAAGTCAGAGGGCCCAGCAGACCCCAAGTCAGAGGGCCCAGCAGACCCCAAGTCAGAGGGCCCAGCAGACCCCAAGTCAGAGGGCCCAGCAGACCCCAAGTCAGCGGGCCCGATCCTATTGTTCTCCTTAGTCTGACAGTGGCTTGGTCTCCCCTACAAGACACGAGTATAAGGGCAAACCAGAGCAGGGATGCTTAAAAAGGAGGTTGGTATATGTATGTACATTATTCTCTTGAGCACGACTGATGATGGGAGACTAATTTTGTTATAGCCATGAGTGATAGCAGCAGCTTATTCCACCACTTAAGTTTGTCACGCACAGTGGCGCAAAACTTTTAGGGATCTCTACTTCATTTACATCTGTATAGGTGGCTTATATTTGCAGAGGATGGGGCATGCCGAAATTTAACATGTCTGATCCCTTCCAAAATCTACAGAATGAAAGTCAGACAAATAGTATTACGCATCATGCTTGGCTTACATCAGCAATGGAGCTTCAGGGACAAAATTACAGAATAAAAACAAACATTGTTAATAAATAATACCCACAAAAACGCATAAAAACCCTTCAAGCACCGAGCCGTAAAAACGGAGCCAAAGGGGGAAAGCCTTGTCCATCTAGAGGAGCTAAGAGAAGCTGCCGGGGTTCTGCCTCGGACTAGTCATTTCAGGTGCATAGTCCACAGTTGGCTTTTCAAAGTCGATATCCTCAGTATTTAAAGGGGTTGAACCACGAACAAAAGTATGTTTTAACCCCTTCATGACCCAGCCTATTTTGACCTTAAAGACCTTGCCGTTTTTTGCAATTCTGACCAGTGTCCCTTCATGAGGTAATAACTCAGGAACGCTTCAATGGATCCTAGCGGTTCTGAGATTGTTTTTTCGTGACATATTGGGCTTCATGTTAGTGGTAAATTTAGGTCAATAAATTCTGTGTTTATTTGTGATAAAAACGGAAATTTGGCGAAAATTTTGAAAATTTCGCAATTTTCACATTTTGAATTTTTATTCTGTTAAACCAGAGAGTTATGTGACACAAAATAGTTAATAAATAACATTTCCCACACGTATACTTTACATCAGCACAATTTTGGAAACAAAATTTTTTTTTGCTAGGAAGTTATAAGGGTTAAAATTTGACCAGCGATTTCTCATTTTTACAACGAAATTTACAAAACCATTTTTTTTTAGGGACCACCTCACATTTGAAGTCAGTTTGAGGGGTCTATATGGCTGAAAATACCCAAAAGTGACACCATTCTAAAAACTGCACCCCTCAAGGTACTCAAAACCACATTCAAGAAGTTTATTAACCCTTCAGGTGCTTCACAGCAGCAGAAGCAACATGGAAGGAAAAAATGAACATTTAACTTTTTAGTCACAAAAATGATTTTTCAGCAACAATTTTTTTATTTTCCCAATGGTAAAAGGAGAAACTGAACCACGTAAGTTGTTGTCCAATTTTTCCTGAGTACGCTGATACCTCATATGTGGGGGTAAACCACTGTTTGGGCGCACGGCAGGGCTTGGAAGGGAAGGAGCGCCATTTGACTTTTTGAATGAAAAATTGGCTGCACTCTTTAGCGGACACCATGTCACATTTGGAGAGCCCCCGTGTGCCTAAAAATTGGAGCTCCCCCACAAGTGACCCCATTTTGGAAACTAGACGCCCCAAGGAACTTATCTAGATGCATAGTGAGCCCTTTAAACCCCCAGGTGCTTCACAAATTGATCCGTAAAAATGAAAGTATTTTTTCACAAAAAAATTCTTTTAGCCTCAATTTTTTCATTTTCACATGGACAACAGGATAAAATGGATCCTAAAATTTGTTTGGCAATTTCTCCTGAGTACACCGATACTTCACATGTGGGGGTAAACCACTGTTTGGGCACATGGTAAGGCTCGGAAGGGAAGGAGCGCCATTTGACTTTTTGAATGAAAAATTATCTCCATCGTTAGCGGACACCATGTCGCGTTTGGAGAGACCCTGTGTGCTTAAACATTGGAGCTCCCCCACAAGTGACCCCATTTTGGAAACTGGACCCCCCAAGGAACTTATCTAGATGCCTAGTGAGCACTTTAAACCCTCAGGTGCTTCACAAATTGATCCGTAAAAATGAAAAAGTCTTTTTTTTTCACAAAAAATTTATTTTCGCCTCAATTTTTTCATTTTCACATGGGCAATAGGATAAAATGGATCCTAAAATTTGTTGAGCAATTTCTCCCGAGTACGCCGATACCTCATATGTGGGGGTAAACCACTGTTTGGGCACACGGCAGGGCTCGGAAGGGAAGGCGCGCCTTTTAACTTTTTGAATGGAAAATTAGCTCCAATCGTTAGCGGACACCATGTCGCATTTGGAGAGCCCCTGTGTGCCTATGCAATGGAGCTCCCCCACAAGTGACCCCATTTTGGAAACTAGACCCCCCAAGGAACTTATCTAGATGCATACTGAGCACTTTAAACCCCCAGGTGCTTCACAGAAGTTTATAATGCAGAGCCATGAAAATAAAAAATAATTTTTCTTTTCTCAAAAATGATTTTTTAGCCTGGAATTTCCTATTTTGCCAATGGTAATAGGAGAAATTGGACCACAAATGTTGTGGTCCAGTTTGTCCTGAGTATGCAGATACCCCATATGTGGGGGTAAACCACTGTTTGGGCGCACGGCAGGGCTCAGAAGGGAAGGCACGCCATTTGGCTTTTTAAATGGAAAATTAGCTCCAATCATTAGCGGACACCATGTCGCGTTTGGAGAGCTCCTGTGTGCCTAAACATTGGAGATCCCCCACAAATTACCCCATTTTGGAAACTAGACCCCCAAAGGAACTAATCTAGATGTGTAGTGAGCACTTTGAACCCTCAAGTGCTTCACAGAAGTTTATAATGCAGAGCCATGAAAATAAAAAATAAAAAATTATTTTCTCAAAAATGAATTTTAGCCCGCAATTTTTTATTTTCCCAAGGGTAACAGGAGAAATTTGACCCCAAAAGTTGTTGTCCAGTTTCTCCTGAGTACGCTGATACCCCATATGTGGGGGTAAACCACTGTTTGGGCACACGTGGGGGCTCAGAAGGGAAGTAGTGACTTTTGAAATGCAGACTTTGATGGAATGGTCTGCGGGCGTCACGTTGCGTTTGCAGAGCCCCTGGTGTGCCTAAACAGTAGAAACCCCCCACAAGTGACCCCATTTTGGAAACTAGACCCCCAAAGGAACTTATCTAGATATGTGGTGAGCACTTTCAACCCCCAAGTGCTTCACAGACGTTTACAACGCAGAGCCGTGAAAATAAAAAATCATTTTTCTTTCCTCAAAAATGATGTTTTAGCAAGCAATTTTTTATTTTCTCAAGGGTAACAGGAGAAATTGGACCCCAGTAATTGTTGCGCAGTTTGTCCTGAGTATGCTGGTACCCCATATGTGGGGGTAAACCACTGTTTGGGCACACGTCGGGGTTCGGAAGTGAGAGAGCACCATTTGAATTTTTGAATACAAGATTGGCTGGAATCAATGGTGGCGCCATGTTGCGTTTGGAGACCCCCTGAAGTGCCTAAACAGTGGAAACCCCTCAATTCTACCTCCAACACTAACCCCAACACACCCCTAACCCTAATCCCAACTGTAGCCATAACCCTAATCACACCCCTAACCCTTATCCCAACTGTAGCCGTAACCCTAATCACAACCCTAACCCCAACACACCCCTAACCACAACCCTAACCCCAACACACCCCTAACCCTAACCACAACCCTAATTCCAACCCAACCCTAAGGCTATGTGCCAACGTTGCGGATTCGTATGAGATTTTTCAGCACCATTTTTGAAAAATCCGCGGGTAAAAGGCACTGCGTTTTACCTGTGGATTTACCGTGGATTTCCAGTGTTTTTTGTGCGGATTTCACCTGTGGATTCCTATTGAGGAACAGGTGTGAAACGCTGCGGAATCCGCACAAAGAATTGGCATGCTGCGGAAAATACAACGCAGCGTTTCCGCGCGGTATTTTCTGCACCATGGGCACAGCGGATTTGGTTTTCCATATGTTTACATGGTACTGTAAACCTGATGAACACTGCTGTGGATCCTCAGCCAAATCCGTACCGTGTGCACATAGCCTAATTCTAAAGGTATGTGCACACGCTGCAGAACATGCTGCGGATCCGCAGCAGTTTCCCATGAGTTTACAGTTCAATGTGAACCTATGGGAACCAAAAATCGCTGTACACATGCTGCGGAAAAACTGCACGGAAACGCAGGGGTTTACATTCCGCAGCATGTCACTAATTTGTGCGGACTCCGCAGCGGTTTTACAACTGCTCAAATAGAAAATCGCAGTTGTAAAACCGGAGTGAAATGCGCAGAAAAACCGCGGTAAATCCACGATAAATCGGCAGCGGTTTAGCACTGTGGATTTTTTAAATCCGCTGCGGAAAAATCCGCATAGGACCAGAATACGTGTGCACATACCGAAACCCTAACCCTAGCCCTACCCCTAACCCTAACCCTACCCCTAGTTCTTACCCCAACCTTAGTGGAAAAAAAAAAATTCTTTATTTTTTTATTGTCCCTATCTATGGGGGTGACAAAGGGGGGCGTCATTTACTATTTTTTTTATTTTGATCACTGAGAGGTTATATCTCAGTGATCAAAATTCACTCTGGAACGAATCTGCCGGCCGGCAGACTCGGCGGGCGCACTGCACATGCGCCCGCCATTTTGGAAGATGGCGGCGCCCAGGAAAGAGGACGGACGGACCTCGGGCGGCTAGGTAAGTATAAGGGGGGGGAGATCAGGGCACGGGGGGGGCGTCGGAGCACGGGGGGTGGATCGGAGCATGGGGGGTGGATCGGAACACGGGAGGGAGGATTGGAGCACGGGGGAGGATTGGAGCACGGGGTGAGGGATCGCTGTGCGGGGGGGGTGGATAGGAGCACGGGGGGGTCGCTGTGTGCGGGGGGGGATCGGAGCGCGGGGGGTGTGATTGGTGCACGGGGGAAGCGGACAGGAGGACGGGGGAGCGGAGCACAGGACGGAGGGGAGCGGGCCACAGATCGGGGGGCTGGGGGGGCGATCGGAGTGGTGGGGTGGGTGCACATAAGTGTTTCCAGCCATGGCCGATGATATTGCAGCATCGGCCATGGCTGGATTGTAATATTTCACCAGTTTTTTAGGTGAAATATTACAAATCGCTCTGATTGGCAGTTTCACTTTCAACAGCCAATCAGAGCGATCGTAGCCACGAGGGGATGAAGCCACCCCCCCTGGGCTAAACTACCACTCCCCCTGTCCCTGCAGATCGGGTGAAATGGGAGTTAACCCTTTCACCCGGCCTGCAGGGACGCGATCTTTCCATGACGCATATGCTGCGTCATGGGTCGGAATGGCACCGACTTTCATGACGCAGCGTATGCGTCAAAGGTCGGGAAGGGGTTAATGAACAGATCTTGGAATATTAATTTGGATTCGATGCGTAAAAAAAAAATAATAATAATAATAATGTTCCTGTGCTGATCTTCTAAATGTGCCCCTGCTGTGTACGGTGTCTGACCGTGCAGGAACATGGTCTGATTATACCACATCTCATGTGCAGGAGAAGCAAAAAGGTATACAGAAATTACAGCAGAGGGATCGCAGCTGATGCTTTAAAGTAAAACATTGTAAAACCTTTCCCTGCCTGTTATGAAGCAAACAGCCGGCTGGGATCCCGTGCTGTAATTTCTGTATATTCTTGTGTCCCCCCCTGCCCAGGAGCTGTGGCATATCTGACCATGTCTCCGTACAGTCAGACACAGCCATCGGCCAACTGGTTTCCCTTTACCCTGCTGTGCAGAAACCAAACTCAGGCCTGCTAAGAAGGACACATATCGCCGCTTATGCCAGGCCTCATCATTCCACAGCACTGCCACCTTCACGGTAAGTTTGCATGGTTTGGTTTTTTGTTTTTTTTTTTGCAGGAGAGGGAGCAGAGAAGTTGCAAAATGATTTTCATTGGTCATGATACTGTTTATTGGAAAGTATATAGTCACCTTCACAAGGAAGGTTAAAAAATAAAAAAGTGAGAACATAAAGAGCTGCCAAGATACTTATACACAGGAACGATTACAAGTATATTCCCGTGACCAAGGACAGTAACATCCCCAACTGCGCGCATTGCACTAACACTAAACAGCCTGTATCAGACTTTCAGCCTCGGCCCAAGTTTTCTTTTCAGCGCTCTGATTAAAGCAACTGGTTAAAAAGCTTACAGCTGAATGGGAATGTGATCGATATACCCTGCCCAGAAGACAGTGCATCATCCCCCACACGGCTGCCGCTCCGCGCTGCACAGGTCCATTAGGCTGATTCAATTAAAATGCCTTCCTAAAGATAGAAACTGCTGTAATCGACGTGATAGAGTATGGCAGTGAGCAGACGGGCTGTGGCGCAGACGTTACGATGCCCTCATGGCAGGCTCTTTTCAAGCACAGGCCGTTTATCGGAGGGATGTGGGATCTCCCTTCTACATTGCAGTTTACATTTGCATGAAAAACAGATTAATTCAAAAAGGATAAAACAATGTTCTGAATCACTGGATGGCATCACTCTCTGCACCGGGCACGCACATCATTCACAAAAATACAATTATTATACACTAGATTGTGGCCCAATTCTAACGCATCGGGTATTCTAGAATATGCATGTCCCCGTAGTATATGGACAATGATGATTCCAGAATTCGCGGCAGACTGTGCCCGTCGCTGATTGTTCGAGGCAACCTTTATGACATCATCGTCGCCATGGCAACCATTATGACATCATCGCCGTTGCTGATTGGTCGAGGCCTGGTGGCCTCGACCAATCAGAGAGCCGGGATTTCCAGGACAGACAGACAGACAGACAGAAAAACCCTTAGACAATTATATATATAGATGGCTTCATTAATTGGAAAACTATAAGAAAATATACACACCCTTATGGCTTTTTAAGAAAAGTTAAATGGTAAAAGGACAATGAAATGAAAGGACATGAGCCTTCCCGATAACCAGGAGTCATTGATGATCACCCGACAAACTCGTTAGGTGCTTGACTGTTACCACCTAACTTTTCTTCAACAGCAGTAAGAGGATTTATAGATTTTGCCTTCTAGTCAGGAAAAACTAAATGGTTTCTCCTCGGCAGCACCTCTCCGATATCTGCCGCGAAAATAATGACAGTGAAAGACCACAGATCGATGCAATCGGTCGGTCTATAAAGGCCATTAATGACTGTGTAAATATCTACAAACTGGCTGTCGTGCAACGACACAGATCGCATAATGCAAATGCACCAAGAAACTGGGTTTTCGTCATACATTGTTGCTCGTTTTGCATCTTAAACACAAATGTTTCCATTAAGTACAAAAAAAGCCATCAGGCGAACAATCAGCCGCTGCCCCCAAACTGTGTGCGGAGGGGGAACTACAACTGCCAGCACTAGACCACGCAAAGCGCACATTAAGGATATGTGCACATGTAAGAATTTTCTTGCAGAAAATGCCTGAAGAAAACCGCATGCATTATTTTTGGCGTTTTTACCCAGTTTTTTGTGCTTTTCACCGGCGCTTTCCCAATGCATTATATAGCAGGAAAAACGAAACAAAAAAAGCAAAATGCATTTTAAATGACAGGATGCATGTGTATGCGTTTTTATAGCGAAAAACAATGCAACGTGTGCACACAGCCTTAGGCCACGTGACTGAGGGTGAGAGCAGTAGCACATAATACAGATATAGCACTCTAATGATTTTCTGATGAGCCTGATACTATACAACAAGGAAAATCACAGCTACCGGAGCCACAAAATCATTGCGCAAAAATTCAGGCCATTGTGAGGCACAAGAAGAAGCGGAGGGTTCCCAAATATCAGCTTGAGGATTGCAATGGGTGAAATCGGCAACTAATAGTCCACACTGCACAGCTGACCACCTACAGAATGCCAGAAAAATCCACTTTTTTTTTCCTGCAGCACAGCAATGGGGATTTTTGAAGCAGACTACCGTATTTAGAGAGGCATTCCAGACTTTTGGTGATCACATAATAACCTATTTACACTGACCGAGCAGTCATCAATGATTGCTGTGCATAGGCTGCTATTGTTCTCGGCGGCCCAAGTCCTAGTAACATAGGAAGATGAGTTGCTGAGAAAAACCATCTTTCATGCAAAAGTTCATATAATCTGAAGAACGTGCATTTCGCTCATCAGTCGAGTGATCGGCAGCTTGTTTAGACTGCTTGAAGACCCCAGAAACAAGAGTCTTACTTAACGTCATTCACAATAGTCGTATATTATAAATGGACTTTAAGGAAAATCCCTGTAGTGTCATTACCCACCACACTTATCCATGCTATCCTGGGGCAAACAGAGGAATCCTTTAATTTGGAGATCCTTATCAAGGCAGCAGATGACTTAGGGTACCGTCACACAGTGCAATTTTCATCGCTACGACGGTACGATCCGTGACGCTCCAGCGTCGTAACAATATCGCTCCAGCGTCGTAGACTGCTGTCACACTTTGCAATCTACGACGCTGGAGCGATAATTTCATGACGTATGTGCGATGTAGAAGCCGTTGGTTACTATGCGCACATCGTATACGATATATGTTACACCATGCAATCATGCCGCCACAGCGGGACACTAGACGACGAAAGAAAGTTTCAAACGATCTGCTACGACGTACGATTCTCAGCGGGGTCCCTGATCGCAGGAGCGTGTCAGACATTGCGATATCGCTCGAACGTCACAGATATATCGCTCGAACGTCACGAATCGTGCCGTCGTAGCGATCAAAATTTCACTGTGTGACGGTACCCTTATCCAGGAACCCCAACACACAAGTGGCAATTCAGCAGCTCCAATACCACTGTATCCTTGACATAGGTCGGTGCAATTGAATTGCTGCTCACCTGAAAATATACCATATCTGTTCAATAAAGGGGCACTGGCATCCACCAACTGTGCCCGTTATATGACCATTAATCGGATGCCCAGGAGATACAGAGTTCAGCCAAAATATAAGTCAGTGGACAGCTCTGGGTGTATGGGGGCCCTTAAATATTTCTCACCAAATGCTCTGCCTGCAGATGTAAAAAGGTATCAGGAGTGTGAAAACCTTGGCTCAAATACTTCTCTCCAGACATCATCTGTGTGGGGAGACTCGGGGGGGCCCCCACGTGTAATAACACTACAAAAACCGCAAAAACGTTCCATGGAAACCAACCAGACCAACCGTCATGTGGATACGCTTTACCATAAAGACGTCCAAGTAATCAGAACATTAAAGTTATTCCGGAAAACTCAAGCAAATCAGAAGCGCATGCTGCAAGATCCCCTTTAGGTTTCCGAAACCAAAATGTCAGCTAAACCAAGGATTTTTTTTTTTTTTTATCTATAGAAAGACCATGCCAAGTAAGGGGGCCTCCAGAATGATAAGACCATGACTGCGGACTCCTGTGCCGCCCCGCCAAGGATCACACTGTGCTGCTCACAATAAAGAAGAACGTTGGGCAGAACGTTACCTGTGTCTGAATCTTTCTGATCTCCATTTGTTCCTACCGAGAAAGGCAATTTTCTTTTAGTAGTTTTCTCTTTCCCTCCATCATTTCGATCCAACTTTGGAGTTTTATTCAGGGAAACTTTATCTTTATCCTGAAACAAATAATTAAAAATATATAGATTTTTTTAAAATCAATATAAGTCATAGACTCCTATAAAACATGAAACTTCACTTTAGGCACATCGGTTCCTAAACTAGAAAAGGTGAATGATGTGTACAAGGCATTCGAGAAAATCGAAAGGGTTACATTTAAGAAAAAAAACAACACAAATGATAGCCAACAGTAAGGCTATGTGCAGACGTTCAGGATTTCCAGCCGTTTTCTTGGCATTGCATTCTAATAATAGGATGCTTAATGTAAGCGGTTTTTAGCGTTTTTTCGCAGCAGAAAAACGCCGAAAAAACGCTAAAAATCCTCAACGTGTGCACATAGCTTAAGAATTGCCCCAAAATTGCAAGTTTCTCTCTATTGGACCCCCAGCAATCAAAATCGGGGCTCGGGAAACCTGACTTGGATGGAGATGAGGTGATGAAGTTATCCACTTCATACATAATCATCAATGGGACTGCTGGAGAACGCCAAGCACTGTATTTAGCCATCGCCGGCAGTCCCTTACACAATGAGCAGACTACAAGCAAATAATTTAGATTGTAAAGAAGATTAGCGATATTATGCCTGATCAACAACGCCGCTCAAAACATAGCAATCAGGTAGAACGACAACCTCAATATTCAACTCTTCCCTGGTCTTAGAATGACCGCTAACTTTTATCCCAAGTTTGGACACCTTTTACATCTATAAGATCTATGTTTTTATAATATCTACTAGATGGTGGCCCGATTCTAACGCATTTGGTATTCTAGAATATGTATTTATGTATATAGCAGCTACATAGTATATAGCACAGGCCACGTAGTATATAGGAGCCATGTAGTATATAGCAGCCAAATACTACGTGGCCTGTGCTATATACTATGTGGCTGCTATATACATACATATTGTAGAATACCCGATGCGTTAATACAGGCCACGCAGTATACAACACAGCCCACGCAGTATACAACACAGCCCACGCAGTATACAACACAGCCCACGCAGTATACAACACAGCCCACGCAGTATACAACACAGCCCACGCAGTATACAACACAGCCCACGCAGTATACAACACAGCCCACGCAGTATACAACACAGCCCACGCAGTATACAACACAGCCCACGCAGTATACAACACAGCCCACGCAGTATACAACACAGCCCACGCAGTATACAACACAGCCCACGCAGTATACAACACAGCCCACGCAGTATACAACACAGCCCACGCAGTATACAACACAGCCCACGCAGTATTTAACAGTGGCCACGTGATATATAGCACAGCCCACGCAGTACATAACACAGGCCACGTAGTATATAACACTGCCTATATAGTATATAGCTGCCACACGGTATCTAACAGCCCACGTAGTATACAGCAGTGTGGGCACCATATCCCTGTTAAAAAAAATATAAAATAAAAAATTGTTATATACTCACCCCTGCAATACACGCACGGCTGCCGCCATCTTCCGTTCCCAGGATGCATTGCGAAATTACCAAGAGACCGCTAAGTCTTTTGGGTAATTTCGCAATGCATCGCCGGGAATGGAAGATGGCAGCAGGCGTGAGCGGCTTGGCGGACTACGGAGGGTGAGAATAGCATGTTTTTGTTTGTTTTTTTTTTATTATTTTTAACATTACATTTTTTTTTTTTTACTATTGATGCTGCATAGGCACCATCAATAGTAAAAAGTTGGGGACACAAGGTTAATAGCGGCGGTAACGGAGTGCGTTACCCGCGGCATAATGTGGTCCGTTACCGCTGGCATTAACCCTGTGTGAGCGGTGACTGGAGGAGAGTATGCGGGCGCTGGGCACTGACTGCGGGGAGTAAGGAGCCGCCATTTTCTTCCGGACTGTGCCTGTCGCTGATTGGTCGTGGCTGTTTTGACGCGACCAATTAGCGACTTGGATTTCCATGACTGACAGAGGCCGCGACCAATAAATATCCGTGACAGACAGAAGGACAGAAAGACGGAAGTGACCCTTAGACAATTATAATAACTATGGCCCACAACTTCATAAGGACATACATTAACCATTTGTTAGGGAAAAGGTCCTATCATGAAGGCTGCTTGCACCAAACCACAGAGCCCAGTTTTACACCGTGACTTTAAAGATCGGCGTCAGAAGCAACACCGAGTGGGGAAAAAAAAACAAAAAAAAAAACACGACAGCACAAACTCAGACCTTCCCGTAACACAAAACCATGAATTGATTGTGATCTTGGCTGCAGCTGGACCTTTTTTATTAGCGACCACCTAAAATTGAAACAACTCAGACAATGGGTGTGTCTATTAATAGACAAAACAGGAACCGATATTGTCTTCCAAGTGGCCCAAACTGACTGCAGCCAGGGAAACCGCCCAGAAGAAAGGCAGGAAGCAGGATGGAGGCTTGTGTTACACGTGTAATTTACAGGCTCGCTGGCATCGGTTTATAGATAAAGCCAGATGGTAGACTGGAGCGCCACACACAGCAGCAATAAAAGCAATTACCACCAGCTAAGACTGGGGTGCAAATAGCGCATGAAAACATAGGGGTTAAGGTCACCTGAGTGGTTAAAGACAAAACTGGAAGATTGGGGAAATCTAAAAAACACAGTCACCAGTAACATACTGTTCTGTGCAACTTTAAGGACGGCCGGCGGCTCCGCGGGATGAAGAGCTGTACACCATCTGCAGCGGTGACCGCTACTTGTGGCCATGTTACAGAACAGGATGGGTTGTGTGTGTTGCAAAAAAGTTGCGGTCATGTAACACGTATGCCATTATGGATCTTGCAGGGCAGCTCCTGCTTCAAATCAATAACCCTCCCTTTGTATTAGGCATTTGCTGCATAAGGAAAGTTTTATATAAGGCTTCTTTCACACTAGCGTCGGAATCTCCCCGTCGCAATGCGTCAGGGAGAGATTCCGACGCTAGCGTTTAACACATTGCACAATGGAGGCAGCGGATGCATTTATCCGGCGCATCCGCTGCCCCATTGTAAGGTGCGTGGAGGTGGGGGCGGAGTTCCGGCCGGAGTTCCGACGGATGCGACGTGTGGCAATCCGTCACAAACTCGTCAATACAAATCTATGGGGAAAAAACGCATCCTGCAAGCACTTTTGCAGGATGCGTTTTTTCTGCAAAACGACGCATTGTGACGGATTGCAGAAAACGCTAGTGTGAAAGTAGCCTTAGTGCATTATTTTTCTGGATGCAGTCGGTAAGGCAGTTTTCGGTTTGTAAATGAGGCTACATGGATCCATAGACCTTATACACCTCAGCTTTATTAACTAGAAATCAGTTTGAAGCCTGGAAGTAAATAGGTAAAGTGCACATTACTATATCTCTGATCACATTCAGGACTCCTGGAAATGACAAAGTACTGTAGACACCAGACTTATCTTACACAGATACTGGGATACCAGCAGGCAAGACCACCCCTGTAAGGCTGCCATCACACATACTCCTTGACTGATCCAGCCCGGCGTCCCACTACATGTCCCAGCAGTAAGCTTCCCAGGTTACAAAGACTGGAAACATCTATAAAGAAATTCTGTGCAGGTTTCTCCAGGATACAAGTATTTTTTTCCCCCCAGTGCGCTTCACCTTGGAAAGCATTACAACGTTCTAATTTTTGCTTTGATCTTGGAGATTATATAGTTGTGAAGCTGCCTGTTTACACAAGAAAAACAATCCATACACTGACTTAGAAGAGAGTACTAAAGTCACATGAAGTATGGGCAAAGTGTTCATGTCGTACAGCTTGGCATAAACTCAAGTTATGCTTGGGAAGACCATCTTAGTGATGTACATTGCATCACTAGCAAGACATCGATGGCAGTTCAATACCGAAAAACGTGGCAGATTCCCTTTAAATCCTCTCACACCCGAGACACATTCATATGTCCCTGTGACGTATGGTCCCGGCGATTTGGTACGTGCACACGGGCTGATTCTAACAGCTGACAATCAGGGCCAAGAGCAGTCCACAGGCACTCTAATCCCGTCCAGCATTTCAGAAGCAGGCAGAGGGATGACAACCCTCTCTGCCCTTGGATCGGAGACCCCACAACGTCACACAGGACCCCCCAATAGTTGCCATGGTGACCCAAGACGACATTAGGGTCCCCCAAGCTAGCAAAGTTGTTAGATCGTGCTCAGAGTATGATCAGCAACTTTGTCAGTGCAGCGCTGACAGTCTGCATAATATAGGGATGCTGCTGCATCTCTGCTATACAAGCAATCAACCTGCAAAAAATGTAAGTCCCATACTGGGACAAATTATTTTTAAAAAAAGAAATTGTAAAAACTATAAAAAAACAAAAATATTGTACCCATAAATATTTTATTTAGAAAAACAAATAAAAGTACACATTTGGTATCGCCACATCCAACTACCCAACCTATTAAACTCTCCCAGCAGTTAACCTCTTTAGTGAACACTATAAAAAAAAAGCAGTTTGTTTTATTTTCTACTTATCATAACGCCGAATAAAAAGTGGAATAAAACGCAATCTAAAAAATAAAAACATGATACTGCTGAAAAAGTCATCTTGTCTCACAAAAAAAACAACCGGCCAAACGGCTCCATCAGTGGAAAAATAAAAAGTTCTAGCTCTCAGACTAAAGCGATGCAAAAATGATGATTTTATCTATAAAAATATATATATAAAGCACCAAAACAAAAAAACAATATAAATGAGGTATCGCTGTAGTAGTACTGACCCAAAGAATAAAACTGAATTATCAATTTTACCACACGAAGAACGACAATCACCCCTCCCACAAAAAAGAAAATCCTGAATTGCGGTTTTTGTTCATTCTGCCTTCCAAAAATCGGAATAGAAAGCGATAAAAAAAAAAAGGTCACGTTTCTGAAAAGGTTACCAATAACATCAACTCGTCCCATAAAGAACAGGCGTTCACATGACTACGTTGGTCAAAATAATGGAAAAATTATCAAAATATGGCGAAGTGCAATAAAAGGCATTTTTTAGTTTGTGACTGCAGCCAAACAAAAACATGATATAAATCTGAAGACACAAAAGAGAATAGTAAAACCAAAAACACTCAGTTTGCAAAAAACGTATCAACCAAATACCCTGTTTTTTTACATCTTTTACTAGCACTTGCGGATTACTGCAACATTTTTTCAAACTGAGTGTTTTTGGTTTTACTATTCTCTTTTGTGTCTTCAGGTTTCTTGGTGGTGTGTGAACATGATCATACAGACTTGTTCACTGTGCAAGTAGCCCATGTGTTCCTGTTTCCATGATATAAATCTGGTATCGCATTGAGCAGAAGAATAATGTCGCTAAATCACATACCGCACGAGGAACGGCATAAAAAAATTAAACTAATTCTTCAAGTTACTGATTTTTTCATTCTGTCTCTTAAAGATCACAGTAAGGCTCGACGCATATTTATCCTGGGCTCTACGCTGAGCGCTTGCATCGGGGCTTCCGTGTCAATTTCTGAAATACATGATTCAGACGGAACCCCCAGCGGAAGATTCCCTATAATGAGGCAGACTGAGGAATTGTGGGCGCCATACGACCTGTCATCAGGCGGTGTCAGTCTTTTTAGGATGGTATAAAAATGCAGTCGGCAACAGTTTTGTGCACGTCTGAAAAGGAAACCGCTGACCAGAGGCCTGACGGAGAGTCCAGAGTAACTGCTGCCTTAAGGTGAATGGGTCCCTCAAGGATTTCATCTGAATCAAGTCACTCGGAGATTTAGATGGAAACCCCAAAGTAAGTGCTCAGCGCAAAGCACAGGATAAATATGATCCTAAATGTTATGTAAAATGTTCCTAACAAAAGCTTCAACTCAATCCACAAAAAAGCAAGTCTGTACTCAGGTCTGTCATCAGTCGATGGAAATATAAGGGGCTTCCATGTTACTGGCAGCACAAAGGCTCTGGAAAAGTGAAATGGCTCCTAACCCCCTCAAAACAAATTCAGCTCTCCTAAATGCAAAAGCCTTCCCTTCTGAGCCCCACAGTGTACCTAAACCACATAGTGTCCACATGTTAGGCATTTCAGTAGTGATGAGAGCCCACCTAATTTAAGGGTGCGTTTCTCCGGGAGCATGAGATGGGGATAGTGAACTGGCCGCACTGGTCACTACAGAGCCAGTTTGCAATTTTCAATAGGCAACATCCACTGCTGCTTGTTTATGGGAAACACCCATGGAGTCAAAATCATCCCTACACCTGTACATCAATTCCCAAAGTGGTATAATTTAAAAAATGGGGTCATTTGAGGGGAAATTCGTCTCTTCTAGCAATTAGGGGTTCTGTATATGGAGTCCACAAACTATTTGAGGAAAATCTGCGCTCCGTCCCTCCCGAGAGTCTCCATATGGCCAAGCAGTACTGGGGTGGTGGCATCGCAGATCTCAGTACTTTACCATCCATAGGATTTGTATATCTTACTCCATTTAATTAAATATAACTTAATGTTCACTGGTGGGTTCTCCCCCTTATTAATTAGGTGCTTACCTTAATATATC
Source organism: Ranitomeya imitator (assembly GCF_032444005.1). NCBI lineage: Eukaryota > Metazoa > Chordata > Amphibia > Anura > Dendrobatidae > Ranitomeya > Ranitomeya imitator. The sequence goes on from NC_091290.1 coordinate 132,568,593, forward strand.
CTAACCTGCTGCTATATATATATATATATATATATATATATATATATATATATATATATATATATATATATATATATATATATATATATATATATATATATATATATTTATTTATTTTATATATATATATATATATATATATATATATATATATATATATATATTATATATTTTTTTCAACTTGAATATTGATCTACTAGTACCTTTGACTTGTGGTCCCACATTTCTGGTCTGTTCCCTGTTCATTACCCTACTACACTGCTTTTATATGTTTCAATAAAGTGTTGTGTTTTAGGATTACACATGGTTTTCTCGGTGCTTTTTGTCTTTATATGTTTCAACATGCTGTATTGCACTGAAACTGCTTGTGCTCCTTGCCTTCTGGAGCTTTATACTACCCTGAAAAATATTTCCTGATTACATGTAGGGTAATGGCGCACTCAGGAAAAAGGGGACCTCAGTTTGTTGCAAGGAAAAAAAAAATCCTATTAATCCTATAAAAAAATAAATAAATTGGGGGCTAAAACATTTCAGTGGTAGGAATGTATTCTTTCTTCTGGAATAAAATTGTGATGCACATGTGGGGTCAATATGATCCCTGTGCCACTAGATGAATTATTGGGGAAGTGCAGTTTGTAAAATGAGTTCACATAGAGGGGGTTTGTGTTTTGGCACCTCAGGGGCTCTGCCAATATGAAACGACACCCTAAAACCATTTCAGCAAAATCAGAAATCCAAAATCGTGCCTCTTCCCTTCCGAATTTTGCACTTTGCCTCAAAAGTAGTATTCCCCTACATATGGGGTATCTGCGTACTCAAGAGAAACTGCACAGCAAATTATATGGTGCAATTTCTCCTGTTACCCCTGCGAAAATAAATTGGGGCTAAAAATTTTCTTGTGGGGAAAATGTTATTTATTTTCACAGCTCAACATTATAAACTTCTGTGACGCACCAGGGGGTTCAAGGCGCTCGCCACACATCTAAACTAGACTCAAGGAGTTTACTTTCCAAAATGGGGTCACTTGTTGGGGGAAGGGGGGTTCCACTGTTTAGGAACACCAGGGGCTCTCCAAATACGCGACATGGTGTCCGATGACTGATCCAGAAATTGTGCACTCAAAAAGTCAAATGGTGCTCCATCACTTCAGAGCTCTGCCGTGCGCCCAGTTTGTCTCCCACATGTGGGGTATTGGCATGGTCAGTAGAAATTGCAATACTAATTTTGAGATCCAGTCACCCTTGTTAAAATTAAAAAAAAAAAAAAAAAAAAAAAAAACATGGGCTAAAGTTAAAAAAATTTTGTGAAGAAAAAAAAAAAAAAAAAAAAAAAAAGATTTCCTCACATTCCAAGGAATTAAAATTCAGTCTTCCTTTATCAGCTTTTTTTGAGAAACGAAAGGGAACACCAGCAACTTTCTGTACCCCTATGCCTTCAATATATTAATCACATCAAAACGAGTGAGCAGTAAACCCTGGATTAGCTTTACTACCGCACTGTTGATTCACAAGTATAATGTATTCTCCCACAGAGGGAAAAGGGTTAATCGTTACGTTATCTGCTATGGAGAAGGCTGGGCTGAAGATTTTTACCAAGAGACCAAAGCAGCATCTAATCCGAACTAGATCCCGGCAGATGAAAGGGTGAGCACAAGATCAAACGATATCCACTGACCCAGAACACAGCGCAAGGGAGAGCGACAGCGAAGAAATAAATGGAATTGTATTAAAGCAAGCCATTACCATGATTGCCTGCATTTCACCCAATTTAATGTCCGTGTTTACATGTGCACCCGCTCACATGGCTGAAAGCTTTGCAGTTCTGTCGGTAAAGTGCCCTTGGTTCCCGGGTGGTTATTGGATGCACCTCTGGCTTTAACCCCTTAAGCCCCGAGGGTGGTTTGCACGTTAATGACCGGGCCAATTTTTACAATTCTGACCACTGTCCCTTTATGAGGTTATAACTCTGGAACGCTTCAACGGATCCCACTGATTCTGACATTGTTTTCTCGGGACATATTGTACTTCATGATAGTGGTAAAAATTGTTTGATAGTACCTGCGTTTGTTTGTGAAAAAAACGGAAATTTGGCGAAAATTTCGCAATTTTCCAACTTAGAATTTTTATGCAATTAAATCACAGAGATATGTCACATAAAATACTTAATAAGTAACATTTCCCACGTCTACTTTACATCAGCACAATTTTGGAATTAAATTTTTTTTTTGTTAGGGAGTTATAAGGGTTAAAAGTTGACCAAAAATTTCTCATTTTTACACCATTTTTTTTTTTTTTTTTTTTTTTAGGGACCACATCTCATTTGAAGTCATTTTGAGGGGTCTATATGATAGAAAATACCCAAGTGTGACACCATTCTAAAAACTGCACCCCTCAAGGTGCTCAAAATCACATTCAAGAAGTTTATTAACCCTTCTGGTGCTTCACAGGAATTTTTGGAATGTTTAAATAAAAATGAACATTTAACTTTTTTTCACAAAACATTTACTTCAGCTCCAATTTGTTTTATTTTACCAAGGGTAACAGGAGAAAATGGACCCCAAAACTTGTTGTACAATTTGTCCTGAGTACACCGATAACCCATATGTGGGGGTAAACCACTGTTTGGGCGCATGACAGAGCTCGGAAGGGAAGGAGCGCCATTTGACTTTTCAATGCAAAATTGACTGGAATCGAAATGGGACACCATGTTGCGTTTGGAGAGCCCCTGATGTGCCTAAACATTGAAACCCACAACAAGTGACACCATTTTGGAAAGTAGACCCCCTAAGGAACTTATCTACAGGTGTGGTGAGCACTTTGACCCACCAAGTGCTTCACAGAAGTTTATAATGCAGAACCGTAAAAATAAAAAATCGTTTTTTTTCACAAAAATTATCTTTTCGCCCCCAATTTTTTATTTTCCCAAGGGTAAGAGAAGAAATTGGACCCCAAAAGTTGATGTACAATTTGTCCTGAGTACGCTGATAGCCCATATGTGGGAGTAAACCACTGTTTGGGCGCATGGGAGAGCTCGGAAGGGAAGGAGCGCCGTTTGACTTTTCCATGCAAAATTGACAGGAATTGAGATGGGACGCCATGTCGCGTTTGGAGAGCCACTGATGTGCCTAAACATTGAAACCCCCCACAAGTGACACCATTTTGGAAAGTAGACCCCCTAAGGAGCTTATCTAGTTGTGTGGTGAGCACTTTGACCCACCAAGGGCTTCACAGAATTTTATAATGGAGAGCCGTAAAAACAAAACAAAAATTTTTTCCCACAAAAATTATTTTTTAGCCCCCAGTTTTGTATTTTCCCGAGGGTAACAGGAGAAATTGGACCCCAAAAGTTGTTCAATTTGTCCTGAGTGCGCTGATACCCCATATGTGGGGGGAACCACCGTTTGGGCACATGGGAGGGCTCGGAAGGGAAGGAGCGCCATTTGGAATGCAGACTTAGATGGAATGGTCTGCAGGCGTCACATTCCGTTTGCAGAGCCCCTAATGTACCTAAACTGTAGAAACCCCCCACAAGTGACCCCATATTGGAAACTAGACCCCCCAAGGAACTTATCTAGATGTGTTGTGAGAACTTTGAACCCCCAAGTGTTTCACTACAGTTTATAACTCAGAGCCGTGAAAATAAAAAATCCTTTTTTTCCCACAAAAATTATTTTTTAGCCCCCAGTTTTGTATTTTCCTAAGGGTAACAGGAGAAATTGGACCCCAAAAGTTGTTGTCCTATTTGTCCTGAGTGGTGTGTAATCCACCGCACTCCCTATGTGGAATATCTTTAAACAGAAATGTATTCTTTTTCAAAATTGCTAATTTATTCAGAAGGTGAAATCAATAACATTGGATCAAAACACAAGGCAATTGTTACAAATTGTGTATGCGACTCAGAATGGTGACACACAGGACGTAGGAGCGCCGCTCTCTCCTCCCAGGGTTTCATGCCTTTTTCACCAGCAAGACGCAGTAGCGCCGCTGTTCCTCCCCATTGAGGCTCTACCCCACAACGGATCTCCCATTCGGCCGTGCTTTTCATTTAAACACCAGCTAGACGCAGAAGCGCCGCTGTCTTTCACATTCAAGGTTATTCCCGTATACGGATCCTTCTGTAGGCTATATTTATGGTCCTATGATCGCCAAGAAATAGATGCACCTCCATTATTTATTATTAAGGATAAATCCATAATTGGTTTGCCCCGTGGACCGTATTCATCGCCACATTATCAACCTGACGCTGCCGCACTACTGGTATTTTTCTTCAAGGTGGCACTTAGAGACGGATCTCTCACTAGGCTACACGCATTAGAAAGCTCTATCTGCCCCTGGATACCACAGGGATATCGCTCTTTCTATTATTTTCTATCAAAAACCTGGATTTAGTGCGACCTGAGATTAAGACCCGGGAGGGTCGAAACGTCACCATTCTGAGTCGCATACACAATTTGTAACAATTGCCTTGTGTTTTGATCCAATGTTATTGATTTCACCTTCTGAATAAATTAGCAATTTTGAAAAAGAATACATTTCTGTTCAAAGATATTCCACATAGGGAGTGCGGTGGATTACACACCATTTTGCTATTTGACCTTTGGGTCTGTCGCACCAGCACCCCGACCTGATTTAGAGTGCAGGCCAATATCTATATATATGCGCTATTTGTCCTGAGTACGCTGATACCCCATATGTTGGGGTAAACCCCTGTTTGGGCACACGGGAGAGCTCGGAAGGGAAGGAGCACTGTTTTACGTTTTCAACGCAGAATTGGCTGGAATTGAGATTGGACGCCATGTCGCGTTTGGAGAGCCCCTGATGTGCCTAAACAGAGGAAACCCCCCCAATTCTAACTGAAACCCTAATCCAAACACACCCCTAACACTAATCCCAATGGTAACCCTAACCACACCTCTAACCCTGACACACCCCTAACCCTAATCCCAACCCTATTCCCAACTGTAAATGTAATCTAAACCCTAACCCTAACTTTAGCCCCAACCCTAACTGTAGCCTTAACCCTAGCCCCAACCCTAGCCCTAACGGGATAATGGAAATAAATACATTTTTTAAATTTTTTTATTTTTCCCTAACTAAGGGGGTGATGAAGGGGGGTTTGATTTACTTTTATAGTGGGTTTTTTAGCGGATTTTTATGATTGGCAGCCGTCACACACTGAAAGACGCTTTTTATTGCAAAAAATATTTTTTTTGCGTTACCACATTTTGAGAGCTATAATTTTTCCATATTTTGGTCCACAGAGTCATGTGAGGTCTTTGTTTTTTGCGGGACGAGTTGACGTTTTTATTGGTAACATTTTCGGGCACGTGACATTTTTTGATCGCTTTTTATTCCGATTTTTGTGAGGCAGAATGACCAAAAGCCAGTTATTCATGAATTTCTTTTGGGGGAGGCGTTTATACCGTTCCGCGTTTGGTAAAATGGATAAAGCAGTTTTATTCTTCGGGGCAGTACTATTACAGCGATACCTGATTTATATCATTTTTTTATGTTTTGGTGCTTTTATACGATAAAAACTATTTTATAGAAAAAATTATTTTTGCATCACTTTATTCTTAGGACTATAACTTTTTTATTTTTTCACTGATGATGCTGTATGGCGGCTCGTTTTTTGCGGGACAAGATGACGCTTTCAGCGGTACCATGGTTATTTATATCTGTCTTTTTGATTGCGTGTTATTCCACTTTTTGTTCCGCGGCATGATAATAAAGCGTTGTTTTTTGCCTCTTTTCTTACGGTGTTTACTGAAGGGGTTAACTAGTGATATAGTTTTATAGGTGGGGTCGTTACGGACGCGGCAATACTAAATGTGTACTTTTTTTTTTGTATCTTTAGATAAAGAAATGAATTTATGGGAATAATATTTTTTTTTTTTTTTTCATTATTCAGGATTTTTTTTTTTTTTTTACTTTTTTACTTTGTCCCAGGTGGGGACATCACAGATCGGTGATCTGACAGTTTGCACAGCACTCTGTCAGATCACCGATCTGACTTGCAGCACTGCAGGCTTCACAGTGCCTGCTCTGGGCAGGCTCTGTGAAGCCACCTCCCTCCCTGCAGGACCCGGATCCGCGGCCATCTTGGATCCGGGGCTCGAGCAGGGAGGGAGGGAGGTAAGACCCTCGCAGCAACGCGATCACATCGCGTTGCTGCGGGGGGCTCAGGGAAGCCCGCAGGGAACCCCCCTCCCTGCGCGATGCTTCCCTGTACCGCCGGCACATCGCGATCATGTTTGATCGCGGTGTGCCGGGGGGGTTAATGTGCCGGGAGCGGTCCGTGACCGCTCCTGGCACATAGTGCCGGATGTCAGCTGCGATAGGCAGCTGACACCCGGCCGCGCTCCCCCCGTGAGCGCGGCCGATCGCGCTGGACGTACTATTCCGTCCTTGGGAAGTAGGGCCCACCCCACATGGTCGGAATAGTACGTCCATTGGCAGAAAGGGGTTAAGGAGGGCAGAAGAAACGTCTGCAGATACTGACTGCAGATTACAAATCACCATCGCAGCTAATCACCGATGACCCCTTTAGCTGGAATTTGGGGGGTGGTTTTCAGGTAGTCAGATCTTCCTGATAAAGATATTAAGGTTAATACTCAGCGTAAACATTAGTGCAGGCGAAAACCCAGCACTACAGAGATAAAGGAAGGAATTGAGGACATAAGACAATTATTAGCTGGCCAGCCGCAATCTCGAGTCTGATAAGACAGCAGCGTATTGTCATCTCCACATACAAATAAATGTTCTTCCTACAGGACGATCATAACACCATAATGTCATTATACAGAATGACAGCGAATCCCTCGGCTGCAGAAAACATGGAAGATTCCCTCCTTGCAGCAGCGGTGAGCGAGCCGTGAGTCACCATCTCCGGGGCCGGCGACAACAGCAAACAAACAACTATCAAATGCAGACATGAGATTTATATTCAGAGGAATACAGCATATTAGTGACATTACAGTTTCCCAATAAGGCCTGTTCCCAGTAGGAATAGACACAGTAATAAGAGGTAAGTTTGCAAAGGAGGCCAGAATCCAACAAGCAGCATGAGCGGTGGCGGGTCTATTAGGCACAGAGGGCACAGAGGGCACGCTTACAAGCTCGTTACCAGTCAGCAATACTCCCAAACTGGACAGATCCAGGGATCGGACTAACATCAGTGCGCCTCCTCAGATGCTGCAGAGGTAACACTGCCGGCAGCACCCGGAGGGCAACCTGTGCAGCCATAAGGGCGACAACAGTCATCTGTCAATTATCGCACGGCAAGGGGCCACTGTTATTACACTGGGGCCTATTGTCTTTTAATCCATTCACTCTAAGGGTACCGTCACACAGTGGCACTTTGATCGCTAGGACGGCACGATCCGTGACGTTCCAGCGATATTGTTACGATCTCGCTGTGTCTGACACGCTACTGCGATCAGGGACCCCGCTGAGAATCGTACGTCGTAGCAGATCGTCTGAAACTTTATTTCGTCGCTGGATCTCCCGCTGACATCGCTGGATCGGCGTGTGTGACGCCGATTCAGTGAGGTCTTCACTGGTAACCAGGGTAAACATCGGGTTACTAAGCGCAGGGCCGCGCTTAGTAACCCGATGTTTACCCTGGTTACCAGCGTAAACGTAAAAAAACAAACACTACATACTTACCTTCAGCTGTCTGTCCCCAGCGCTCTGCTTCTCTGCACTCCTCCTGCATCCTGTGTCAGCGCCGGCCAGCCGGAAAGCAGAGCGGTGACGTCACCGCTCTGCTTTACGGCTGACCGGCGCTGAAAGTGCAGAGGAGAGCACAGCGCCGGAGGACAGACACGGAACGTAAGTATGTAATGTTTGTTTTTGTTTTTTTTACGTTTACGCTGGTAACCAGGGTAAACATCGGGTTACTAAGCGCGGCCCTGCGCTTAGTAACCCAATGTTTACCCTGGTTACCGGGGACCTCGGGATCGTTGGTCGCTGGAGAGCTGTTTGTGTGACAGCTCTCCAGCGACCAAACGGCGACGCTGCAGCGATCAACAACGTTGTCGTATCGCTGCAGCGTCGTTTCAGTGTGACTGTACCCTAAGCAGATCAGGTAAAAGCAAATGAAACACATAAAACACTGAAGAAGGTCTACCATTTTTCATCAGATCCCCAGAAAATTTGATGGACGAGACTGATCCACTAAACCGATGAGGACAGGGCATCCTCAGTCTTACAGAATGGAAACTGATGTAAAAAAAAAAAAACAAAAAAAAACACCACAACATGTGCATGAATCATTGAAACTATGGGTCTGTGGGCCGTCTGTTTAACGCCTTCCTAATGGGCGGTTTTTCATTTTTTCCGCTTCGTTTCATTGACAGATGTATGAGGGCTTCATATTTGGAGGGGACAAGTAGTTTGGAGTAAATGGTAAAATGAATGGAGGCCATGGATTGTCAGAGGAAAAATAAAAAACCCCGAAAACCACAATTGTACGTTTTGTTTCTACCGTATTCTTCATATGGTAAAAATGACTGGTCACCATAATTCTCTATGTCCGTATAATTTTAACCCCTTAGTGACCTGGCCACATTTTTTTAATAAATCTGACCACCGTCCCTTTATCCGGTATCAACTCTGAAACGCTTCAACAAATCCCAATGATTTTCAGATTGTTTTTTCTTTATGATAATTGTAAATCTAGGTTGATTTTATTTTATTAATAAAAAATGACTTAACAGTACATCTCATCTTGGAAAGGAGCTTAAAAAAAAAAAAAAAAAGCACATGGACGAGTGCACCAAATGTATGAATGCAGCCTAGTATATGCAAAAATTGCTATTTTCTATCAGACCCATATAATTGCAAGAATCAACCCTTGCACTGAACATGCTATGAGTACAGAAGTGCTAACTATGGCAGACCGTTTAATTTATTTATTTTTTACCTTTTTCCCAGTTTGTTTCTCCACCATGTCGTAGCTGAGAGAGAATTCTTCTGGCTGTGGTGTTTTAGAACACCCACCCTTGGGCATCGTTTTGCCTTGCTTATTTGGCCTTCATTTATGCCCCTATCGCTTCGTCATCAACAGTCTGAAAGACAAAATTAAGAATATAGTAAGATTAGCGGCTCATTGATTTGTTTACTGGTACATCATTTTAAAGAAAAATGCAAAATGTTTGTTGGGGTGTTACATAGTTATCTGCATCCAGGACTCACCAAAAACAAAACAAAAAAACCTAATGTTGTCACATTACATAACAGGATTACAAAGAAACACTTCTACACAGGAGCCATCATTCACAATAGCCAATGGCCAGCGCCAACCTCTTCCACCTGTTGACAATGACCATTGCCTAGAAAGTCAGTAAACAAACCTATGTTTAAAAACAAAAATATATATATATTCTGATGAAGTTCCATCTATAGTATATCAGGAGTCAGCAGTTTCCCGTGTATCTAGTACTCTGAATCTTTTGCAGGCCACAGTGAAGAATAAAGTAGAGAAATGTGGACATGTAATACAGATTGATCTCTCCCTATTTAGGTCTATTGATTTCTTCTTGGGTTAGGTCAATGCTCATGTTTTTTTCTTTGGTTTCAGTCATATTTTCTCCATTGCTCAGTCACAAATATACAGCAAACATGGGTGTAAAAAAAGGGGATAAAAATAAGGGGGGGGGAGCTAAGTGCAGAACGTACAGAGACAGCCATGTTTAAAATAGTACTGACCAATATTATATCCACACAGCGTTCAATGCAGGATGTGCTGAAAAGTTTTTCATAATAATTTGGTAAAGTTTGAAATGTCCTATAAATGCCTGTCCTATTCCTAATCTAAGGATCAGGGCTTTTAGTGGAGATGGGTCTGTGCAGCACTTTATGCCCAGTAGTGACCAGTGCTGTGGACTCGGAGACCTTGAGGAGTGGGAGGTTCGGCCTACAGACCCCACAGCCCTGCGGGAGCCTACATCGGACCTGCGTGGGAACATTTCTTTCTAACAAATTGGTGAACGAGGACGTGTGTCTTGTGTTTATTTCTCAGTTTAGGTTTTTCAGGTTTCCATTTGTGGACTACGTTGGATTCGGTGGACTACTGCGGAACTTGACGGGAACTTTTTTTTTTTCCCCCAATTGGTTAACGAGGGATAGTTTTGGGGGGTTATTTGAGAAAGGTATTTTTGTGTTGGTTTTTCTTTTTTGATACTAGGTTAGTAATGATAAAGATACCTCTCCATTACTAACACCAGGGCTTGGTGTCAGCTGGGATTTAGGACAATTCACTGGGGACATCGACCATAACAACCCCATTACCACCACACGATGCAACCGTGAAGTCAAGGCACGGTGCCAGAATAGTGTGTGATGATCCACGCCTGGGGCGGCTGTGAGCTGGTATTTTTAGGCTAGGAACGGCCCAATGAGCAGGGACCTTCGGAGTTTAATATCAGCTCAGTTGTCCACTATATCTTCACTGGTTACTAAAAATGGGGGACCACCTTAATTTTTTTATTTAATGGTGGGTTGTGCAATTAGGTCTGTATGTATGTGTATATTTATATCTATTATCCACCCCTAAAGAATGGACATGCTTCATTTCTGAATCTACATGTCACAAAATCCTGACTGGTCATGCACACATTGCTTCATATTAACTTCGCTGACATCAGGATTCCCTTCAGGTTTTGACAAATTTGTGGGCCAAAAACCAGACATGTGCACAACCTTAAGGGTGCAGTCACACTTTCATCCACGGTATATTACATCTGTTTTAAGTTCTGCTAAACGAATCTGTCTCAATAAGTGACAAATACGGCCAGATCCCACCCTCATCTCCACAACAAGGGTCCCGTTTCCACACTCCAACTGGCATCCGACCAGCAGAGAACATTGGCTTGTATGCAGAACCCCTTCAGGTCCCTTGATATGATGCGACAGCTGATCGGTAAACTTTTACTGATCTATGGTAGCTTGAGACCAAAGCAAATGCTGTGCATGTGCATGGAGCGATCTGTAAAAAAAAAAAAAAAAAAATTGCTCTGGGTATTGTGGCCATTGTTCTAGGCAGCATGAGTTTTGTTTACACCGTATGTGCTGCCGAGAATAATGAATGTTTGTGATGCATAAACTTTTTCACCCAGTGTTCGTGCACTTTGCTTGTACATTGGGGGATCGGCAGCCTATATACACAGCAAGATAGTTGTGAAATGAGCATTTAGAGAGCAGATATATGGAGCAGGCTCAGGAGCCGAGCCCACACCGTACACATGAGATGCTGGCAGTGATACACTGTATCCAGTCACTTTTCAACTATTAAAATCACTTTTCAATCACAGAGCATCACTAAAATAGCGCGATCATCTGTGCATCCACTAGTTCCATCACACGTTTGCTAGGTGTGGAGGCTGATGGGTCATACCAGTAGAGGACCTGCTGGAAGCCTCCATGACTGCAATTTCTCCTTTCAGTGAAGCATAGGTTTCATACGAGAATGTAATTTTGTCTACATAAAACAAGCAAACGATCAACGGTTCCAACCTTCAATTTTTTTTTTTAAGTAAGTTCTCCCACATCCCTTAAAAATAAAGCAGTAAATTCAACAAAAATAAGCATATCCAGCATCACCACTGCAGCAAAAGTCGGAGCTGTCAACACAAAATTAACTGGAACAACAAATGCTAAATTAGGAAAGAAAAAAAAAACCTCAAAGAAAGAAAACAAAGATAGATACTCCTACAGCAAGAATTGCATTTTGGTTGAAGCACCAGCACATGAAAGCTACACTATAAAACACGCTGGGAAAACTGACAACTAAAGCAGCTATGACAAATATATGGTACTTTTGAGACAATTTTTTTATCTTCTAAAAATGCGGCAAATCAAATCTCACTGCCTGAGGTGGCAGAAACACACCTGAGCCGGCAAGATGCCAGTGTACATAGGCAAGCACAGTGGCTCTGCCATTTCCTCACACCTCACTACTGGCACTCTACATGTACACACGGTTTTGCTTCGATCCATAGATTTATAGCTATACTTGTCCCATGTGTTCCTATGCTCATGCCCCACATTACCTTTGATACAATTATCCATTTTATAGAAATATATGTTCATCCTCTACCTCTTGGCGACATTGTTAAAAAGCGTCATGTTAAAGGTCATTTTTTCAGAATGAATACGAGAAGAAAAACAAAGCGGCAGAAAGCTCAAGTGAACCGGTCACAAAAAACGAGCATTGGATTCAGCGTTTTTCAAGCTAAAGTTTAAAAACATGACGACATTCGAAGCCAAAACTAATGGACTTTGATACATTAAACATTAGGACCTTTCATATCTGCGGCATTGTTCACACCAGATTAGTTCATTTGACAAGTAAAATGACTTTTTGCACCTTAAATTACATGTTTATGCTAGTTAATGCCAGAACTGACCACAAAAGGGACAAGGTTAGTCTGTCCCCCCTCCCCCGGCTCTGCACAGCGCCTCAGTTTTCCTGCAGCGTGTTTTGCAGGACCCATGGCTTAGGTAGGACAAGACTATTTGGAACATCTTAATGGTGCCTTTAATCTTGACAGCTATTATTTCTCTTCTAGGTAAGTGCTGCACGCAGACATGGAATGACAAAAGACTGCACCGGCCGGGCGATGTTGCCAGGAAACAAGGTCAGGAAGAAAAAAAACACGGCTTCAACAAACACTCAGGTACATGTTGTAACGAGACGTGAACCGCTGCCGGGAACAGGGAAAAATTACAACTATTTTTTTTTTTTTGGGGTGGGGGGGGGGGAAAATAAATATAAGTTCACTAAAGATTGAAAGGTCAACTTTTCACCCATCCAAAACCTGCAAGAATAGGCTGATAAGACACCAAGCAAAAATAAGTGGCACAATTCTCCCCCATGTTAATCGGCAAAACTGTTATGGATTTGATCCCCACTAATGTGTAATGTGCCTGCATGATCCAATGTTTTATACTGCTGCACACGGTCAGGTGACAGTTACTAGAAATTGCACCGGTCACGTCAGTCATGAGGAAAGACTTTGGGGACGGCTGCAAGTAGCATTTCAGGGCTCTAATCTAGAACAGTTCCCCAACTCCGGTCCTCAAGATCCGCCAACAGGATTTCAGGATTTCCTTAGTATTGCACAGGTGATAATTGCATCACCTGCACAGGCAAGCTGTCAATCACTTGTGCAATACTACGGAAATCCTAAAAACCTGACCTGTTGGCGGCTCGAGGACCGGAGTTGGGGAACACTAGACTAGAATACGCAATAAAACCCCAAGATTGTCTTGACTATTTCCAGGAGCAGCAATTGGAGATGGGTCCACCTTAATCTCATCTACAGCCATTAATAGAGAAAAAGATTGTGTCTTTCCTGCCGTCAATGGTAATGCTGCTTGGGATGTGTTCGCTGCCCCGTGCATGTGTAATGGCTGTGATTCTGGCGTCCGTCCAGTGATCGGTTGTGTGTGACCTTGAACAGGACATTTCAGCTTTATGCTGAGGAAGAAAAAATAAATGAAAAAAATAAATTAATAATTACAAAGTCAATAACTCTTCCGTTGTGACTTTTTGCAGAAAAAAGCAAAAATAGCAAAATATTAGAAAAGATAAATTAGAATGTTTACAAATCTGCATTTATCAAGTCCACGTCTACGACATAAATGCACCACAGACCATCACTTATTAGGGAAGGGAGAGGATTAATAATCTAAGGAACAAGGTAAACCTTGTAACGCGTCACCCATGTCCCGGTCATTAAAAAACACGACAGCATAAACAGTGACTAGAGCAGCGAGCAGAGGCGGCCGAGCACATGTGCCTGCATATTACAACCCGTTGCCTAGCAACTGTAGTGTACGGATCATCTCACCATGGGGATGGGCTTCAGTGTTTCCTGCCAGAGCTGCAGGTCGTCATCATTGATGTCGACTTTTTTTTTTTTTTTTTTTTAGCTGCAACCAACGTGCCGTGCAACATTTAATACTCCTTAACAGCTAAAACGGACAGAACTAAAAAAAAAAAAAAAAAATGCAACAGAAATATGGATGCCTCCGTTGAATAAATGCTTTTGCGCAATGAAAATATAATTATCTGTAGATCTCTAGATACAACCATCTCGTCATTACGGTACACACAGCGCCCTACCTGTAGACATACGGTGACCCGCTCTGTATGACGGGCAGCGACAGTCTCGGCCAGATGAAGACATTTTAAAGTTGAAGCAATTTCGGTGTTAAAAACTGATCTCATAACTACAACAGCTTTCTGCAGAAAGTAATAGTTAATTTTTTGTTTTATTTTTTTTTTACAGCAATTGGTATTCAGCTATAATGGCAAAAATCAGCGCTGCTCACTCTCCATAATCTGCGAGCGTCTCCCCGTATCAGGAGCAGCCAGTAAATTAGAGTAGAAGTACAAGTACTGTTCGTTTTTACCTTTTTATTAACAACAACTAACCTCTAGTTTTCTTAAAGAGGCGAGTAGGCTACTTTAGGACTGATGGCCTATCCTTAGGATAGGTCATCAATGTCTGATTGTTGGGGGTGGCACACCCCAGCACCCCCGCCGATCAGCCAGAACCGACCAGTTATGGACCAGCACAGCCCCTATACAAATCAGTAGCCGGCTGACGTGTCTATACAGCTCCATAACCAGTCAGTGCAGGGAGTCACACCATGGATCAGATATTGATGACCTATCCTAAGATTAGGCCAATGTTAAAGTAGTGGACCACCTCTTTAAAATTAAATATTTGCAAAGTTACAAAAAAAAAATTGAGTAGACCCCCTCAAAATAGGTTAAGATATTCACATCCTCCTAACAACATGCAATTTACGGTTTACGTCACAAAAAGCCATTGAATGAATGGGTCAGGATAAGTCTGTCAAGCAAACACCATTGGAAAAACAAAGATTTATCCATATGAGACTGCATTCACACATACAGAGATCTCAAACAAAAATTGGTTCTGCTAAGGTTTCTGTTGGAATCTTTTCACTTTAAGGCGATGTGCCCATGACCCGTTATTAGCAGGGCATTGGACCCAGCCTATGTTCGATGCGTCCAAAACACTGCCTTTTGCTGAACGCAGGTAAATCCTCATGAGTTCACTGCACATGCGCATTTACTGCATTCTACGGATTACATTTCTGGTGCGGAGACTGGTATCTCAGCATAAGTGACATGCTGCGGTCCTGGAAAGTTGTGCCGCATGTCCGTGTGAGGGGGTGATCCACAGGAGACTATGCACGCAGAGAGCTCATGGGATTTCTAGAAGTCCCATCCACTATGCTGTAACATGCGGCCGCTGCATGAACATGCAGCGTCAAAACCTTAGTAATTCCTGACAGTGGGACAGTTTTTGGAGCTGAAATGCACGGTCTGACGATTTGGACAGTGTTTGCTTTGCTAGGGTTTTTGAAGCAGAAAGGAGTAACTTTTTTTGGGGGGTGGAGGGGAGACAAACTGGTAGGATGGAGTCCAGACAGTTTGCAGACATGCACAAAAATAAGATCTTTTTATTAGGATCTACAGGTCCTTCTCAAAAAATTAGCATATAGTGTTAAATTTCATTATTTACCATAATGTAATGAGTACAATTAAACTTTCATATATTATAGATTCATTATCCACCAACTGAAATTTGTCAGGTCTTTTATTGTTTTAATACTGATGATTTTGGCATACAACTCCTGATAACCCAAAAAACCTGTCTCAATAAATTAGCATATCAAGAAAAGGTTCTCTAAACGACCTATTACCCTAATCTTCTGAATCAACTAATTAACTCTAAACACATGCAAAAGATACCTGAGGCTTTTATAAACTCCCTGCCTGGTTCATTACTCAAAACCCCCATCATGGGTAAGGGTACCGTCACACTATAACATTTCGATCGCTACGACGGTACGATTCGTGGCGTTCCAGCGATATCGTTACGATATCGCTGTGTCTGACACGCAGCAGCGATCAGGGATCCTG
This sequence comes from Ranitomeya imitator, assembly GCF_032444005.1. Lineage (NCBI taxonomy): Eukaryota > Metazoa > Chordata > Amphibia > Anura > Dendrobatidae > Ranitomeya > Ranitomeya imitator. The sequence continues at coordinate 132,584,559 of NC_091290.1, forward strand.
CTGAGAATCGTACGTCGTAGCAGATCGTTTAGAACTTTCTTTCATCGCTGGATCTCCCGCTGTCATCGCTAGATCGGTGTGTGTGACACCAATCTAGCGATCTAGCGATGCGATCCAGCGATGCGTTCGCTTGTAACCAGGGTAAACATCGGGTAACTAAGCGCAGGACCGCGCTTAGTTACCCGATGTTTACCCTGGTTACAAGCGTTAAACTAAAAAAAAAAAAACAGCACATACTTACATTCTGGTGTCCCTCAGGTCCCTTGCCGTCTGCTTCCAGCACTGTGACTGCCGGCCGTAAAGTGAAAGCAGAGCACAGCGGCTGTGCTTTCACTTTCACTTTACGGCCGGCAGTCAGTGAGTGCGGGAAGCAGAGACTGCAAGGGACCTGACGGACATCAGAATGTAAGTACCGTATATACCCGAGTATAAGCCGACCCCCCTAATTTTGCCACAAAAAACTGGGAAAACTTATTGACTCGAGTATAAGCCTAGGGTGGAAATGTAGCATTTACCGGTGAATTTCAAAAATAAAAATAGATCATTATTTCCCCATAGCTGTGCCATATAGTGCTCTGCACCGTTCATATTGCCCCATAGATGCTGCACAGATGCCCCATATAGTGCTGTGTGCCGTTCATACTGCCCCATAGATGCTGCACAGATGCCCCATATAGTGCTGTGTGCCGTTCATACTGCCCCCATAGATGCTGCACAGATGCCCCATATAGTGCTGTGTGCCGTTCATACTGCCCCCATATAGTGCTGTGTGCCGTTCATACTGCCCCCATATAGTGCTGTGTGCCGTTCATACTGCCCCCATATAGTGCTGTGTGCCGTTCATACTGCCCCCATATAGTGCTGTGTGCCGTTCATACTGCCCCCATATAGTGCTGTGTGCCGTTCATACTGCCCCCATATAGTGCTGTGTGCCGTTCATACTGCCCCCATAGATGCTGCACATAAATCTGTGCTGCCGCTGCTGCAATAAAAAAAAAAAAACCACATACTCACCTCCCTTGATTGCAGCTCCCAGCGTCCGGTCCCGGCGCCTCCATCTTCCCGGCGTCTCTGCTCTGACTGATCAGGCAGAGGGCGCCGCGCACACTATATGCGTCATCGCGCCCTCTGCCTGAACAGTCAGAGCGCAGACGCCGGGAAGATGGAGGCGCCGGGAAGATGGAGCGACGCCCGGCGGCTGGAACGTGGACAGGTAAATATAACATACTCACCTAGTCCCAGCGATCCTCGCGCTGTCCCTGCCTTCCTCCCCGTCTTCTGTGCTGGAGCATCTTCCTGTCAGCGGTCACCGGCACCGCTGATTAGAGAAATGAATAGGCGGCTCCGCCCCTATGGGAGGTGGAGCCGCTTATTCATATCTCTAATGAGCGGTCCCATGTGACCGCTGAAGAGGGGAAGACGCTGCAGCACAGAAGACGGGGAGGAAGGCAGGGACAGCGCGAGGATCGCTGGGACTAGGTAAGTATACCTCAGCGCCCTCTCCCCCTCACCCGCCGACCCCACCACTACCGTGACTCGAGTATAAGCCGAGGGGGGCACTTTCAGCCCAAAAATTTGGGCTGAAAATCTCGGCTAATACTCGAGTATATACGGTATGTGCTGTTTGTTTTTTTTTTTAGTTTTACGCTTGTAACCAGGGTAAACATTGGGTAACTAAGCGCGGTCCTGCGCTTAGTTACCCGATGTTTACCCTGGTTACCCAGGGACCTCGGCATCGTTGGTCGCTGGAGAGCTGTCTGTGTGACCGCTCCCCAGCGACCACACTACGATTTACCTACGATCATGGCCAGGTCATATCGCTGGTCGTGATCGTAGGTAAATCGTATAGTGTGACGGTACCCTAAGACTAGCGACCTGACAGATGTCAAGAAGGCCATCATTGACACCCTCAAGCAAGAGGATAAGACCCAGAAAGAAATTTCTCAACAAATAGGCTGTTCCCAGAGTGCTGTATCAAGGCACCTCAATGGTAAGTCTGTTGGAAGGAAACAATGTGGCAGAAAACGCTGTACAACGAGAAGAGGAGACCGGACCCTGAGGAAGATTGTGGAGAAGGACCGATTCCAGACCTTGGGGAACCTGAGGAAGCAGTGGACTGAGTCTGGTGTGGAAACATCCAGAGCCACCGTGCACAGGCGTGTGCAGGAAATGGGCTACAGGTGCCGCATTCCCCAGGTAAAGCCACTTTTGAGCTACAGAGAAGCAGCACTGGACTGTTGCTAAGTGGTCCCAAGTACTTTTTTCTGATGAAAGCAAATTTTGCATGTCATTCGGAAATCAAGGTGCCAGAGTCTGGAGGAAGACTGGGGAGAAGGAAATGCCAAAATGCCTGAAGTCCAGTGTCAAGTACCCACAGTCAGTGATGGTGTGGGGTGCCATGTCAGCTGCTGGTGTTGGTCCACTGTGTTTCATCAAGGGCAGGGTCAATGCAGCTAGCTATCAGGAGATTTTGGAGCACTTCATGCTTCCATCGGCTGAAATGCTTTATGGAGATGAAGATTTCATTTTTCAGCACGACCTGGCACCTGCTCACAGTGCCAAAACCACTTGTAAATGGTTTACTGACCATGGTATTACTGTGCTCAATTGGCCTGCCAACTCTCCTGACCTGAACCCCATAGAGAATCTGTGGGATATTGTGAAGAGAAAGTTGAGAGACGCAAGACCCAACACTCTGGATGAACTTAAGGCCGCTATTGAAGCATCCTGGGCCTCCATAACATCTCAGCAGTGTCACAGGCTGATTGCCTCCATGCCACGCCGCATTGAAGCAGTCATTTCTGCCAAAGGATTCCCGACCAAGTATTGAGTGCATAACTGAACATTATTATTTGTTGGTTTTTTTGTTTGTTATTAAAAAACACTTTTATTTGATTGGATGGGTGAAATATGCTAATTTATTGAGACAGGTTTTTTGGGTTATCAGGAGTTGTATGCCAAAATCATCAGTATTAAAACAATAAAAGACCTGACAAATTTCAGTTGGTGGATAATGAATCTATAATATATGAAAGTTTAATTGTAATCATTACATTATGGTAAATAATGAAATTTAACACTATATGCTAATTTTTTGAGAAGGACCTGTAAGAGATGGGAAACCACACCTGTTCTTGTGGTTTAGTGATACCAGCCAAAAGGACACCGTTCTGGCCTCCATCTGGTAACAGAAGCTTACAGACAGGTTTAGCGTCTCTCCAGGAGCTTTTTGGGTATATATGCCCCCGGAAGAAGCTGGTTGTGAAACGTGCGTTGGGGTGAGGTGGGACGCTGGGTCTGCTGCAGGTACATATTGTTGTTTCTGGTTACACTCGCATATGTAATAATATTGTACTCTATGCATGCTGACAGTTCACCAGGCAATATATACGAATATATTTACTACGCTGCAGTGTGTTTTACTTATGCTGTATTTATATTATATTATTCAGCCTCCCACCTCATGTTAACCCCTTCATGACCCAGCCTATTTTGACCTTAAAGACCTTGCCGTTTTTTTGCAATTCTGACCAGTGTCCCTTTATGAGGTAATAACTCAGGAACGCTTCAATGGATCCTAGCGGTTCTGAGATTGTTTTTTCGTGACATATTGGGCTTTGTGTTAGTGGTAAATTTAGGTCAATAAATTCTGTGTTTATTTGTGATAAAAACGGAAATTTGGCGAAAATTTTGAAAATTTCGCAATTTTCACATTTTGAATTTTTATTCTGTTAAACCAGAGCGTTTTGTGACACAAAATAGTTAATAAATAACATTTCCCACATGTATACTTTACATCAGCACAATTTTGGAAACAATTTTTTTTTTTGCTAGGAAGTTATAAGGGTTAAAATTTGACCAGCGATTTCTCATTTTTACAACGAAATTTACAAAACCATTTTTTTGAGGGACCACCTCACATTTGAAGTCAGTTTGAGGGGTCTATATGGCTGAAAATACCCAAAAGTGACACCATTCTAAAAACTGCATCCCTCAAGGTACTCAAAACCACATTCAAGAAGTTTATTAACCCTTCAGGTGCTTCACAGCAGCAGAAGCAACATGGATGGAAAAAATGAACATTTAACTTTTTAGTCACAAAAATGATTTTTCAGCAACAATTTTTTTATTTTCCCAATGGTAAAAAGAAACTGAACAATGAAAGTTGTTGTCCAATTTGTCCTGAGTACGCTGATACCTCATATGTGGGGGTAAACCACTGTTTGGGCGCACGGCAGGGCTTGGAAGGGAAGGAGCGCCATTTGACTTTTTGAATGAAAAATTGGCTGCACTCTTTAGCGGACACCATGTCACGTTTGGAGAGACCCTGTGTGCCTAAACATTGGAGCTCCCCCACAAGTGACCCTATTTTGGAAACTAGATGCCCCAGGGAACTTATCTAGATGCATAGTGAGCCCTTTAAACCCCCAGGTGCTTCACAAATTGATCTGTAAAAATGAAAAAGTACTTTTTTTTCACAAAAAAAATATTTTAGCCTCAATTTTTTCATTTTCACATGGACAACAGGATAAAATGGATCCTAAAATTTGTTGGGCAATTTCTTTTGAGTACACCGATACCTCACATGTGGGGGTAAACCACTGTTTGGGCGCACGGCAGGGCTCAGAAGGGAAGGCATGCCATTTGGCTTTTTAAATGGAAAATTAGCTCAAATCATTGGCGGACACCATGTCGCGTTTGGAGAGCCCCTGTGTGCCTAAACATTGGAGATCCCCCACAAATGACCCCATTTTGGAAACTAGACCCCCAAAGGAACTAATCTAGATGTGTGGTGAGCACTTTGAACCCTCAAGTGCTTCACAGAAGTTTATAACGCAGAGCCATGAAAATAAAAAAAATTCTTTTCTCAAAAATAATTTTTTAGCCCAGAATTTTTTATTTTCCCAAGGGTAACAGGAGAAATTGGACCCGAAAAGTTGTTGTCCAGTTTCTCCTGAGTACGCTGATACCCCATGTGTGGGGGTAAACCACTGTTTGGGCACACGTCGGGGCTCAGAAGGGAAGTAGTGACTTTTGAAATGCAGACTTTGATGGAATGGTCTGCGGACGTCTTGTTGCGTTTGCAGAGCCCCTGGTGTGCCTAAACAGTAGAAAGCCCCCACAAGTGACCCCATTTTGGAAACTAGACCCCCCAAGGAACTTATCTAGATATGTGGTGAGCACTTTGAACCCCCAAGTGCTTCACAGACGTTTACAACGCAGAGCCGTGAAAATAAAAAATCATTTTTCTTTCCTCAAAAATGATGTTTTAGCAAGCAATTTTTTATTTTCTCAAGGGTAACAGGAGAAATTGGACCCCAATAATTGTTGCGCAGTTTGTCCTGAGTATGCTGGTACCCCATATGTGGGGGTAAACCACTGTCTGGGCACACGTCGGGGCTCGGAAGTGAGGGAGCACCATTTGACCTTTTGAATACAAGATTGGCTGGAATCAATGGTGGCGCCATGTTGCGTTTGGAGACCCCCTGATGTGCCTAAACAGTGGAAACCCCTCAATTCTAACTCCAACACACCCCTATCCCTTATCCCAACTGTAGCCGTAACCCTAATCACAACCCTAACCCCAACACACCCCTAACCACAACCCTAACCCCAACACACCCCTAACCCTAGCCACAACCCTAATTCCAACCCTAACCCTAAGGCTATGTGCCAACGTTGCGGATTCGTATGAGATTTTTCAGCACCATTTTTGAAAAATCCGCGGGTAAAAGGCACTGCGTTTTACCTGCGGCTTTACCGCGGATTGCCAGTGTTTTTTGTGCGGATTTCACCTGCGGATTCCTATTGAGGAACAGGTGTAAAACGCTGCGGAATCCGCACAAAGAATTGACATGCTGCGGAAAATACAACGCAGCGTTTCCGCGCGGTATTTTCCGCACCATGGGCACAGCGGATTTGGTTTCCATATGTTTACATGGTACTGTAAACCTGATGGAACACTGCTGCGGATCCGCAGCCAAATCCGCACCGTGTGCACATAGCCCAATTCTAAAGGTATGTGCACACGCTGCGGAAAACGCTGCGGATCCGCAGCAGTTTCCCATGAGTTTACAGTTCAATGTAAACCTATGGGAAACAAAAATCGCTGTACACATGCTGCAGAAAAACTGCACGGAAACGCAGCGGTTTACATTCCGCAGCATGTCACTTCTTTCTGCGGATTCCGCAGCGGTTTTACAACTGCTCCAATAGAAAATCGCAGTTGTAAAACCGCAGTGAAATGCGCAGAAAAACCGCGGTAAATCTGCGATAAATCCACAGCGGAAAAATCCGCAGAGGACCAGAATACGTGTGCACATTCCTAACCCTACCCCTAACCCTAGTTCTTACCCCAACATTAGTGGAACCAAAAAAAAAAAAAAAAAAATCTTTATTTTTTTTTATTGTCCCTACCTATGGGGGGTGACAAAGGGGGGGGTCATTTACTATTTTTTTTATTTTGATCACTGAGATATAACCTATCTCAGTGATCAAAACTCACTTTGGAACGAATCTGCCGGCCGGCAGATTCGGCGGGCGCACTGCACATGCGCCCGCCATTTTGGAAGATGGCGGCGCCCAGCAAAGAAGACGGACGGACCCCGGGAGGCCGGGTAAGTATAAGGGGGGGGGGAGATCAGGGCACGGGGGGGGGGGATAGGGGTCGTCGGAGCACGGGGGGTGGATCGGAACACGGGGGGGTGGATTGGAGCACGGGGGGTGGATCGCTGTGCGGGGGGGGGGTGGATCGGAGCACGGGGGGTTTGATCGGAGCACGGGGGTGTGATTGGAGCACGGGGGGAGCAGACAGGAGGACGGGGAGCGGAGCACAGGACGGAGGGGAGCGGACCACAGATCGGGGGGCTGGGGGGGGGCGATCGGTGGGGTGGGGGCACATAAGTGTTTCCAGCCATGGCCGATGATATTGCAGCATCGGCCATGGCTGGATTGTAATATTTCACCAGTTTTTTAGGTGAAATATTACAAAATCGCTCTGATTGGCTGTTGAAAGTGAAACTGCCAATCAGAGCGATCGTAGCCACGGGGGGGGGGGGGGGGGGGGGGGGGGGGGGGGGGTGAAGCCACCACCCCTGGGCTAAACTACCACTCCCCCTGTCCCTGCAGGCCGGGTGAAATGGGAGTTAACCTTCACCCGATCTGCAGGGACGCGATCTTTCTGTGACACAGCATATGCGTCACAGGTCGGATTGGCACCGACTTTCATGACGCATACGCTGTGTCACAGGTCGGGAAGGGGTTAAGGTGTTTGTGCACTTATTTGCACTACTATTTATATCTGCACAATAAAGCTTTTTGAATTTTATTCAATTCTGGATCGGCTCCCTGTTAGGGTCAGACCGAATAAGGTTATCATTTATGCCAAATAGATGATTATCAGGTATGGGGACAGAATCTCCATTTAAAGGTTATTGCCATATCCTTACGGACCGCTTAGTCCAACAGTGATCCTGAGAACACGGGGGTCTGGACATGGGCTGTGTGGATGCGTCTGTGCTACTCCATACCTTGTTTATGTACTAGCATTGTACTTGGCTTTCTATAGGAATCCCGCTCTCCGGAGAGCAGCGGGTTCACTCTACCCATTTCAGGAACAGCCTTAGTATAAAACACTACACACTGGCATTGTCCGCACAATATATGCAGCTTTCACATCTTACAGCCTTTAGTAAGGTGTTTACTGCACATTTACAACACATTTAAGAATTCCAGCTTCACATTGCTCCTCGGCAGGACAATCCCACTTAACTAAAGCCTCTTCCACCCCCAGGATGTCAGACTGTGTATGCAGCAGACATGAAGTTCACAATGAGGGGAGAAAAGCTAAAATTCAGTCACAATACATTACATTCAGACACAAGAATCACAGTAATACGTCGAACACACAGTATCATTTTAATCTCTTCATGGGGGACAACTACAAGAACAATACACACGAACACAAGGACTGCCAGCAATATGGCAAGTAGATAATCTTATTAAGGCCAGACTCCACCCATGGGAAAATTGCGTGGAGGCATTTCAATCCCAACCTCCCCCTCTCCCCAGACATCTGCACTGTATAACTAGGCTCTATGTTCAACAGACCGGTTTGACAGGGAGGAGAAAATGACTGGAGCGAGTATGATGAAATAGGGCTGCAAATTCCAGCTCTCTACCAGGTCACAAGACATTGCACATGGCCGCCGACAACTACATTATATTCTCTGCAGGGTTTAGATTGGAAAACACTGCTGTGGAAGAAGAGAGTGATGGCCAAGCCTGCAAGGCTTCTTCAGAAGGACTAAGATATGGGGACCTGTCAAACTGTACACATGATAAATACGCAGGTAACCGCTGCAACATTTCCACTAATAGATGAACCGAGACCAAAGAAGGTTACATTCAGACTGCACTACAGTGGTGAAACAAAACCACAGTACAGCTGCTCAGTGCAAACCATGAAGACTAGGATTTCTCAGTGATTGAATCACCCACAAGTGAGGAATAGCTGGGGTACAGGTTCTTTATTCAAGAGGGTACCACTCTGCTGCCTCCTGGCTTCTTGCTGGCCAGGGAAGGTGCGCTCCTGAAGATCGACATGCAACTGCATGGAGGCAACGGGATCCGGCCACCTTCATAGCTGCACTTGCAGGCACAGCGAGGTGCGCTCCTTGCCTAGGTAACAGGCCACTGACAGAAAGCAGGGTGGCCTGTAACCCAGGCAACCAGCTGTACACAACAGAATTTAAAATCTCTGTACAAGTGGAAAATTGCAGTTGCTTGTCTGCACAAGTCCTTTCGATTTCACCCATTATTGAAGATGAGACAACTGAAGGGTAGAAGATGGAGCCAGGAAATTACAGGCCAGTGAGCCTTCTATACCAGGAAAGATATTGTAACAAATTAAGCAGAATGTAAGTACTTGGATAAGAATACTGTAATTAACCAGAGCCAGCGTGGGTTTGTAGCAAACATGTCATGCCTGACTAATCCAATTTCCTTCTATGATGGAATCACTGACTGGGTGGATCAGAGAGATGCAGTAGATATAGTACAGTGGGGAAAATAAGTATTTGATCCCTTGCTGGTTTTGTAAGTATGCCCACTGACAGACATGAACAGTCTATAATTGTAAGGGTACATTAATTTTTAACATTGAGATAGATATCAAAAATAAGATCCAGAAAATTACATTGTATGAATGATATAAATTTGCATTTTGCAGTGAGAAATAAGTATTTGACCCCCTACCAACCATTGAGGCCATGTGCCCACATTGCGGATTCTTCCGCAGTTTTTCAAAAATCCACAGGTAAAACACAATGTGTTTTACCTACGGATTTACCGCGGATTTCACCTGTGGTGTTACATCTGCAGACTCCTATTGAGGAACAGGTGCAAAACGCTGCAGAATCCGCACAAAATTGACACGCTGCGGAAATTACAACACAGCGTTTCCAAGCGGTATTTTCCGCACCATGGGCACAGCGGATTTGGTTTTCCATAGGTTTACATGGTATTGTAAACCTGATGGATAACTGCTATGAATCCGCAGCGGCCAATCCGCTGAGGATCCACACCGTGTGCACATAACCTAAGAGTTCTGGCTGCTACAGGCCAGTTAGACGATCCTAATCAACTCATTACCAGCATTAACCCCTTCCCGACCTTTGACGCATACGCTGCGTCATGAAAGTCGGTGCCATTCCGACCCATGACGCAGCATATGCGTCATGGAAAGATCGCGTCCCTGCAGGCCGGGTGAAAGGGTTAACTCCCATTTCACCCGATCTGCAGGGACAGGGGGAGTGGTAGTTTAGCCCAGGGGGGGTGGCTTCACCCCCTCGTGGCTACGATCGCTCTGATTGGCTGTTGAAAGTGAAACTGCCAATCAGAGCGATTTGTAATATTTCACCTAAAAAACTGGTGAAATATTACAATCCAGCCATGGCCGATGCTGCAATATCATCGGCCATGGCTGGAAACACTTATGTGCACCCACCCCACCCCTCCGATCGCCCCCCCACCCCCCCCGATCTGTGGTCCGCTCCCCTCCGTCCTGTGCTCCGCTCCCCCGTCCTCCTGTCCGCTTCCCCGTGCACCAATCACACCCCCTGTGCTGCAATCAAACCCCCCCGCACTCCGATCCCCCCCCCCGCACACAGCGACCCCCCCCCCCCCGTGCTCCGATCCACCCCCCCCCCGCACAGCGATCCCTCACCCCGTGCTCCAATCCTTCCCCGTGCTCCAATCCTCCCTCCCGTGTTCCGATCCACCCCCCCCCATGATCCGATCCACCCCCCCGTGCTCCGACGCCCCCCCCGTGCCCTGATCTCCCCCCCTTATACTTACCTGGCCGCCCGAGGTCCGTCCGTCTTCTTTCCTGGGCGCCGCCATCTTCCAAAATGGCGGGCGCATGTGCAGTGCGCCCGCCGAATCTGCCGGCCGGCAGATTCGTTCCAGAGTGAATTTTGATCACTGAGATATATCCTATCTCAGTGATCAAAATAAAAAAAATAGTAAATGACCCCCCCCTTTGTCACCCCCATAGATAGGGACAATAAAAAAAATAAAGAATTTTTTTTTTTTTCACTAAGGTTGGGGTAAGAACTAGGGTTAGGGTTAGGGGTAGGGTTAGGGTTAGGGGTAGGGTTAGGGGTAGGGTTAGGGGTAGGGGTAGGGTTAGGGCTAGGGTTAGGGGTAGGGGTAGGGTTAGGGCTAGGGTTAGGGTTAGGGTTAGGGTTAGGGTTAGGGTAGGGTTAGGGCTAGGGTTAGGGTTTCGGTATGTGCACACGTATTCTGGTCCTATGCGGATTTTTCCGCAGCGGATTTGAAAAATCCACAGTGCTAAACCGCTGCCGATTTATCGTGGATTTACCGCGGTTTTTCTGCGCATTTCACTGCGGTTTTACAACTGCGATTTTCTATTGGAGCAGTTCTAAAACCGCTGCGGAATCCGCAGAAAGAAGTGACATGCTGCGGAATGTAAACCGCTGCGTTTCCGTGCAGTTTTTCCGCAGCATGTGTACAGCGATTTTTGGTTCCCATAGGTTCACATTGAACTGTACACTCATGGGAAACTGCTGCGGATCCGCAGCGTTTTCCGCAGCGTGTGCACATACCTTTAGAATTAGGCCATGTGCACACGGTGCGGATTGGCCGCTGCGGATTCGCAGCAGTGTTCCATCAGGTTTACAGTACCATGTAAACATATGGAAAACCAAATCCGCTGTGCCCATGGTGCAGAAAATACCGCGCGGGAACGCTGCGTTGTATTTTCCGCAGCATGCCAATTCTTTGTGCGGATTCCGCAGCGTTTTACACCTGTTCCTCAATAGGAATCCACAGGTGAAATCCGCACAAAAAACACTGGAAATCCACGGTAAATCCACAGGTAAAACGCAGTGCCTTTTACCCGCGGATTTTTCAAAAATGATGCTGAAAAATCTCATACGAATCCGCAACGTTGGCACATAGCCTTAGAGTTGGGTTGGAATTAGGGTTGTGGTTAGGGTTAGGGGTGTGTTGGGGTTAGGGTTGTGGTTAGGGGTGTGTTGGGGTTAGGGTTGTGATTAGGGTTACGGCTACAGTTGGGATAAGGGTTAGGGGTGTGTTGGAGGTAGAATTGAGGGGTTTCCACTGTTTAGGCACTTCAGGGGGTCTCCAAACGCAACATGGCGCCACCATTGATTCCAGCCAATCTTGTATTCAAAAATTCAAATGGTGCTCCCTCACTTCCGAACCCCGACGTGTGCCCAAACAGTGGTTTACCCCCACATATGGGGTACCAGCATACTCAGGACAAACTGCGCAACAATTACTGGGGTCCAACTTCTCCTGTTACCCTTGAGAAAATAAAAAATTGCTTGCTAAAACATCATTTTTGAGGAAAGAAAAATGATTTTTTATTTTCACGGCTCTGCGTTGTAAACGTCTGTGAAGCACTTGGGGGTTCAAAGTGCTCACCACATATCTAGATAAGTTCCTTGGGGGGTCTAGTTTCCAAAATGGGGTCACTTGTGGGGGGTTTCTACTGTTTAGGCACACCAGGGGCTCTGCAAACGCAACATGACGCCCGCAGACCATTCCATCAAAGTCTGCATTTCAAAAGTCACTACTTCCCTTCTGAGCCCCCACGTGTGCCCAAACAGTGGTTTACCCCCACACATGGGGCATCAGCGTACTCAGGAGAAACTGGACAACAACTTTTGTGGTCCAATTTCTCCTGTAACCCTTAGGAAAATAAAAAATTCTGGGCTAAAAAATTATTTTTGAGGAAAGAAAACGTATTTATTATTTTCACGGCTCTGCGTTATAAACTTCTGTAAAGCACTTGGGGGTTGAAAGTGCTCACCACACATCTAGATAAGTTCCTTTGGGGGTCTAGTTTCCAAAATGGGGTCACTTGTGGGGGGTTTCTACTGTTTAGGCACACCAGGGGCTCTGCAAACGCAATGTGACGCCCGCAGACCATTCCATCAAAGTCTGCATTTCAAAAGTCACTACTTCCCTTCTGAGCCCCCACGTGTGCCCAAACAGTGGTTTACCCCCACACATGGGGTATCAGCGTACTCAGGAGAAACTGGACAACAACTTTTGTGGTCCAATTTCTCCTGTAACCCTTGGGAAAATAAAAAATTCTGGGCTAAAAAATTATTTTTGAGGAAAGAAAACGTATTTATTATTTTCACTGCTCTGTGTTATGAACTTCTGTGAAGCACTTGGGGGTTCAAAGTGCTCACCTCACATCTAGATAAGTTCCTTTCGGGGTCTAGTTTCCAAAATGGGGTCACTTGTGGGGGGTTTCTACTGTTTAGCCACATCAGGGGCTCTGCAAACGCAACGTGACGCCCGCAGAGCATTCCATCAAAGTCTGCATTTCAAAACGTCACTACTTCACTTCCGAGCCCCAGCATGTGCCTAAACAGTGGTTTACCCCCACATATGGGGTATCAGCGTACTCAGGAGAAACTGGACAACAACTTTTGGGGTCAAATTTCTCCTGTTACCCTTGGGAAAATAAAAAATTGCGGGCTAAAATTCATTTTTGAGAAAATAATTTTTTTTTTTTATTTTCATGGCTCTGCGTTATAAACTTCTGTGAAGCACTTGAGGGTTCAAAGTGCTCACTACACATCTAGATTAGTTCCTTTGGGGGTCTAGTTTCCAAAATGGGGTAATTTGTGGGGGATCTCCAATGTTTAGGCACACAGGGGCTCTCCAAACGCGACATGGTGTCCGCTAATGATTGGAGCTAATTTTCCATTTAAAAAGCCAAATGGCGTGCCTTCCCTTCTGAGCCCTGCCGTGCGCCCCAAACAGTGGTTTACCCCCACATATGGGGTATCTGCATACTCAGGACAAACTGGACAACAACATTTGTGGTCCAATTTCTCCTATTACCATTGGCAAAATAGGAAATTCCAGGCTAAAAAATCATTTTTGAGAAAAGAAAAATTATTTTTTATTTTCATGGCTCTGCATTATAAACTTCTGTGAAGCACCTGGGGGTTTAAAGTGCTCAGTATGCATCTAGATAAGTTCCTTGGGGGGTCTAGTTTCCAAAATGGGGTCACTTGTGGGGGAGCTCCATTGCATAGGCACACAGGGGCTCTCCAAATGCGACATGGTGTCCGCTAACAATTGGAGCTAATTTTCCATTCAAAAAGTTAAAAGGCGCGCCTTCCCTTCCGAGCCCTGCCGTGTGCCCAAACAGTGGTTTACCCCCACATATGAGGTATCGGCGTACTCGGGAGAAATTGCTCAACAAATTTTAGGATCCATTTTATCCTATTGCCCATGTGAAAATGAAAAAATTGAGGCGAAAATAAATTTTTTGTGAAAAAAAAGTACTTTTTCATTTTTACGGATCAATTTGTGAAGCACCTGAGGGTTTAAAGTGCTCACTAGGCATCTAGATAAGTTCCTTGGGGGGTCCAGTTTCCAAAATGGGGTCACTTGTGGGGGAGCTCCAATGTTTAAGCACACAGGGTCTCTCCAAACGCGACATGGTGTCCGCTATCGATGGAGATAATTTTTCATTCAAAAAGTCAAATGGCGCTCCTTCCCTTCCGAGCCTTACCATGTGCCCAAACAGTGGTTTACCCCCACATGTGAAGTATCGGTGTACTCAGGAGAAATTGCCAAACAAATTTTAGGATCCATTTTATCCTGTTGTCCATGTGAAAATGAAAAAATTGAGGCTAAAAGAATTTTTTTGTGAAAAAAAAGTACTTTTTCATTTTTACGGATCAATTTGTGAAGCACCTGGGGGTTTAAAGGGCTCACTATGCATCTAGATAAGTTCCTTGGGGCGTCTAGTTTCCAAAATGGGGTCACTTGTGGGGGAGCTCCAATTTTTAGGCACACGGGGGCTCTCCAAATGTGACATGGTGTCCGCTAAAGAGTGCAGCCAATTTTTCATTCAAAAAGTCAAATGGCGCTCCTTCCCTTCCAAGCCCTGCCGTGCGCCCGAACAGTGGTTTACCCCCACATATGAGGTATCGGCGTACTCAGGACAAATTGGACAACAACGTACGTGGTTCAGTTTCTCCTTTTACCATTGGGAAAATAAAAAAATTGTTGCTGAAAAATCATTTTTGTGACTAAAAAGTTAAATGTTCATTTTTTCCTTCCATGTTGCTTCTGCTGCTGTGAAGCACCTGAAGGGTTAATAAACTTCTTGAATGTGGTTTTGTGCACCTTGAGGGGTGCAGTTTTTAGAATGGTGTCACTTTTGGGTATTTTCAGCCATATAGACCCCTCAAACTGACTTCAAATGTGAGGTGGTCCCTAAAAAAAATGGTTTTGTAAATTTCGTTGTAAAAATGAGAAATCGCTGGTCAAATTTTAACCCTTATAACTTCCTAGCAAAAAAAAATTTTGTTTCCAAAATTGTGCTGATGTAAAGTAGACGTGTGGGAAATGTTATTTATTAACTATTTTGTGTCACATAACTCTCTGGTTTAACAGAATAAAAATTCAAAATGTGAAAATTGCGAAATTTTCAAAATTTTCGCCAAATTTCCGTTTTTATCACAAATAAACACAGAATTTATTGACCTAAATTTACCACTAACATGAAGCCCAATATGTCACGAAAAAACAATCTCAGAACCGCTAGGATCCATTGAAGCGTTCCTGAGTTATTACCTCATGAAGGGACACTGGTCAGAATTGCAAAAAACGGCAAGGTCTTTAAGGTCAAAATAGGCTGGGTCATGAAGGGGTTAAAGACAGCCATCTTACATAGTCACTTTTATAAATGACTCCTGTCCACAGTCTCCATTAATCAGACTCTAGCCTCTACAACAGGTGCAAGACCAAAGAGCTTTATAAGGATGTCAGGAACAAGATCACAGACCTGCACAAAGCTGGAATCGATTACAAAACCATAAGTAAGACGCTGGGTGAGAAGGGGACAACTGTTGGTGCAACAGTAGGAAAACTGAAGAAATACAAATGAATGGAATCGCAAACGACATCAATCTAGGGTACCATGCAAAATCTCACCTCGTGGGGTATCCTTGATCATGAGGAAGGGGAGATCAGCCTAAAACTATACGGGGGGGGGGAGAACTTGTTAATGATCTCAAGACAGCTGGGACCACAGTCACCAAGAATTCCATTGGTAACAAATTACGCCGTAAAGGTTTATAATCCTGCAGTGCTCGCAAGGTCCCCCTGCTTAAGGCGGCACATGTGCAGGCCCGTCTGAAGCTTGCCAAAGTTCACCTGGATAATTCTGCGAGTGACTGGGAAAAGGTGCTGTGGTCAGATGAGATGAAAAATTGAGGTCTTTGGCATTAACTCAACTCACCGTGTTTGGAGGAAGAGAAATGCTGTTTATGACCTATAGAACATCGTCCCCACTGTCAAGCATGGTGGTGGAAACATTACGTTTTTGTGGGGTTTCTCTGCTAAGGGCACAGGACTACTTCACAGCATCAATGGGAGAATGGATGGAGCCATGTACTGTAAAATCCTGAGTGACTACCTCTTTCCCTCCACCAGGACATTAAAAATGGGTCGTGGCTGTGTCTTCCAGCGAGACAATGACCAAAAGCGTAAAGCCAAGGCAACAAAATAGTGGCTCAAAAATAAGCACATTAAGGTCATGGAGTGGCCTAGCCAGTCTCCAGCCCTTAATCCCATAGAAAACTTATGGAGGGAGTTGAAGCTCAGAGTTGCCAAGTGACAGTTTCAAAATCTTAATGATTTAGAGATGATTAGCTCCGTGATAGTACTCAGTGGTAATCGTTAATCGTTGCACATAAGGCTCTGTCCTGGCCCCAGTGGTGGTCAACATTTTTATAAATGATCTAGATAAGGGAACTGAAGGTAAACTAATCACATTTGCAGATGATGCAAAGCTAGGAGGGATAGCAAAGGCTAGGTTCACATTGCGTCAATGGCAATGCGCTGACGTCATCCGTTACATAGCGGCACCAATGCTATGTAACGGATGCGTTAGCGCACTCATTGACTGCCATTATGTAGCGCATCGCTAACGCATGTCATAATCGGCATGCGTTAGCAATGTGCAGTCATTCCGTGACAGACCCTCGGATACGATCTGCAGCATTTCGGGGTCCGTCACCGCTAGCGCAGATGCTCCGCGCGATTGCATAACGCGATCTTTAAAGACAATTGCATTGCGCAGTCCATTTAACGCATGCGTTGAACGGACTGCACTTAACGCAATGTGAACCTGGCCTAAAGGTACTGTCACACTAGACGATATCGCTAGCGATCCGTGACGTTGCAGCGTCCTCGCTAGCGATATCGTCCAGTGTGACAGGCAGCAGCGATCAGGCCCCTGCTGGGAGATCGCTGGTCGGGGAAGAAAGTCCAGAACTTCATTTCGTCGCTGGACTCCCCGTAGACATCGCTGAATCGGCGTGTGTGACACCGATTCAGCGATGTCTGCACTGGTAACCAGGGTAAACATCGGGTAACTAAGCGCAGGGCCGCGCTTAGTAACCCGATGTTTACCCTGGTTACCAGCGTAAAAAAACAAACAGTACATACTTACATTCAGCTGTCTGTCCCTTGCCGTCTGGTTCCTGCACTGACTGCTGGCCGTAAAGTGAAAGCAGAGCACAGCCACAGCGGTGAGTCACCGCTGTGTGACTCACCGCTGTGCTGTGCTTTCACTTTCACTTTACGGCCAGCAGTCAGTGCAGGAGCAGACGGCAAGGGACAGACAGCTGAATGTAAGTATGTACTGTTTGTTTTTTTACGCTGGTAACCAGGGTAAACATCGGGTTACTAAGCGCGGCCCTGCGCTTAGTTACCCGATGTTTACCCTGGTTACCGGGGACCTCTGGATCGTTGGTCGCTGGAGAGCTGTCTGTGTGACAGCTCTCCAGCGACCAAACAGCGACGCTGCAGCGATCCGGATCGTTGTCGGTATCGCTGCAGCGTCGCTAAGTGTGACGGTACCTTTACACTAGAGAAGACAGAGAAAGGATTCAGAAGGAACTAGATAAGTGAACAATGGGCAGCAACTAATAGAATGGCATTTAACAGGGATAAATGCAAGATTCTACGTCTGAGCAAGAAAAACAAATTTCATGTACAGAATGGGATGAATAGAATGAAGTAACAGCACGTGTGGAAAAGAGTTGGGTATACTAATAGATCACAAACTGCACAGGAGTCATCAGTGTGATGCAGCAGCAAAAAAGGCAAACAGTGCTAGGATGCATTAAGAGAAGCAGAGTCTAGATCATGTGAAGTACCGTAATTATCCCCCCTCTACTCCTCAGCTAGGCCTTATCTAGAATACTGCATTTATTTCTGGGCACAACATTTTAAGAAAAGACTGACAAATTGGAGCAAGTTTAAAGACGAGCTACCAGGATGGTGAACGGACTGCAAAGTATGTCCTACGAGGAACGATTAAAGGATCTGCAAAAAAAGAAGTCTAAGAGGACACTTATTAGCTGTTGACAAATATCTTAAGGGATATCAGTGTGTAGAGGGATGATCCATATTCTCATCTGCACATGGAATGAAATGGATGCAGATTAGACACATTTTGATTGTGAGGGTGATCAACAAGTGGAACAGGCTGCCCCGCGAGATGTGTACATACATACACACACACCTTCTAGAGACTTATGTTCATCTGTAAGCCCGATTTACCTGGTGCTGCAGTTTTCTACAAAACCTGTATAAAAACTGCAGTCTGAATGTGAACGTGGGTCCCATACACAGCCTATGATAGCCAGCGTTACTGTAGGAGATTTAATACAAGGCCCTCACATGCAGTCAGCAAACCTGTCTAATCGTATAATCCAGACCAGCTCTTAATACAGCTTGCATTGAACATGAGCCAATGACCCTATTCCCATGTCTGAATACAGTACACGGTCCATACACGGACTGACTATAGGGCTCTGGACCTGAACTTACATCCTCAAATTATATATAAGTGTTAGTTTAGGTCACAAGACCCGCAATGTGGAATCATTAAAGTCCTATACCACAGTCAGGTATAACCGCTGAGTGATCAGACTAAGGCATCATCTGACTTGATGCTCTCCACAACACTCAATGCAACATCTCCATCAAACAAGAAGTATCTGCTGCGTGGAAGGGGGGGGGGGGGGGGGGGGCTCCAAATCACAGGCACAATAAAATTTAAAAAAAAATAAATAAAAACAGATGATATAGGCCCAGATCTAAGGCAAAAACACAGCCATTTCTGATAAGGATTCAGACTACAGAAGAAAAGTTACCAATTTTCATGGTCCGATCATGGAGACCACTTTATACACACAATGTCTGTTGGCTCTATGAATGAGTAACACAAATAATTTAAGTCAATGTACAAACCAGGTAAAGGACTATTAGAAAATAATGTGGACGAAATAAAGGGATGAAGGGTGCTTCCTTCATCAAGGACAATATCTGCAATCAACTCAACAGGGCTTGTAGAAATCCATGCACATGGTGCAGAACAACCACCACACTAATGTAGGGAATCGTTCTTACATAGAAACTTTTAGAATAATCCCAAAAGTTCCCAAGGGACTTTTAGCTGGGGAGTCCTACCGTATAGGAGTCCTACCGACTCCTATATGGATCTAGTGCAGGTTGCTCCACATCCTGCACTGACTCAGGAAAAGGAGACCTCACTGATCTGCAGGATTGCTGGAACCGGTGATTGGCTGCAGCGGTCAGCTGTTTTTTTTTCCTGAAGACACTGCTCAAATCACCTGAAAAGCTGCAGTCAGTCACAGGCTGCCACAGTCTGGCTGATTGTGAACTGGTGAAGTCTTCTGACTTCCTGTGTTGGTGCAGCCTGCGCTGGATCCAAAAGGGAGATATTAAGCAGTTATCACAATGAAGCAAAGCTGCAACAGACAACCTATTGTTATTTAATTATTTTTTTATTATTATTTACTTACAACCCTCTTACATTGTTAAATAAAAGACAAAACTCCCCCTAGATAAATGGTTATGAAATGTAACAGTCACATTTACTCCAGGCTCCATAGACCCTCTAGTTTAGTAACAGATCGGTGGGAAACCAAATTAGTTTTTAGTTTAGGACGATCAATTTAAAACAAACTAGATATAATATATAGGAAGCAGTGTTTTTTTGGGTTTTGTTTTTTTTTACGCTTCAGCAAACAGGACATCTATCTCTAATATGGAGACAATATCCAATTTACAAAGGTATCAGTGTGTTTGATACAATGAGACTGGAAGCATTCCCTGTTCTCATCTGTATGCCAGATCAGGTATGGCCATTAAAGTTTATGGAGGTCCATTGTTAATTTATCTAGACAGTATACCCCCTTCAGCTCTAGTATTTACAACGGCTGAGGAAAAAAAGATGGATGTAAATCCAATACAATAGAGATGAGACAGAAGAAAAATGATCTGCTTTACATGGAGGTAAAAAAAAAACATGACTGTAGCCCAAGGACAACACATGCATGGAGTCTATACTCTGCCCATGTCTGCGTGGGGAACAGTGCCCCTGTTACCGTGTGTGTGTGTGTGTGTGTGTGTGTGTGTGTGTGTGTGTGTGTGTGTGTGTGTGTGTGTGTGTACATATACATACATATACTAAAAAGGCTTACGATTAAAGCGGCATAATATGAGCAACGGATTTGAAAATGGCGACCATCTGTCCAGAATTTGCTGACTACATTGACGCTATAATATGAGTAATAAAAATATGGATGTCTATGGGAGGAAAAGGGTGTGGCAGGTTACCCAAAAAAAAAAAACTGTCACATATAAAGTTACACATAGTATAACAAAAAAAAAAAAAAGACGCCCTAAGGCTATGTGCACACGCTGCGGATTTTGCTGCGGGTCCGCAGCGGTTTCCCATGTGTTTAACAGTATAATGTAAACCTATGGGACACGAAATCTGCAGTGCACATGCTGCGGGGAAAAACACGCAGAAACGTAGCGGTATACATTCCGCAGCATGTCAATTCTTTGTGCGGATTCCGCTGCGGGTTTACACCTGCTCCAATAGAAAACTGCAGGTGTAAAACCGCAGCGGAATCCACAATAGAAACCGCGATAAATCCGCAGGAAAAACTGCAGTGGCTTTGCACTGCGGATTTATTAAATCCGCTGCGGAAAAATCAGCAGCACTCAGATACGTGTGCACATAGCCTAAATGTAGGATTTCATACGACTTAAAACCTCTGAATAAGAGCTCTACGAGAGAACTGCAAAAGCATAAAGCAGTTTCCTTCATATTTTATTACTCGAGAGAGAGACTAATCAAACACTTTCTTTATTTCTCGATATTGGCTAAAGTATAAAAAAAAAAATATCAAGACTTGGAACACAAGGGAGGGGGGGGGAATCTGTTTTCAAATCCACAGCGTCCATGCGGGCGGCATCTCCAGAGCAGAAAACCACATTATTGGGTGTGTGGCAGAGTCAGTGTGTTGCGACACCGTCCTCTATTTACTATGAAGCAATCGCGGAATGTGTGTTACGGGAAGTTATATCATGAGGTTGTATTATTGATCCCTTTAATGCTCTTGAAAGCTGGTTACGATCAGTCAGCAATTTCTTGTTTAAGGATGCATCATCTCACTAGTATTACAGTGGACGGCATAATCACAAGTCTGCCTGCCATACGGCCAAGGCGGGCAGAGATGGATCATGAATCAATAGGTGGTTGGCACTGGGACGGTGATTGTTCTCCTTGACCCACATGGATAAAAAGGAAGAGGCATTTATTTAGCTGAAAATGTGAACAATTGCCATCAGCACCAAAACAGTTAGGGTACCGTCTCACAGTGGCACTTTGGTCGCTACGACGGCACGATCCGTGATGATCCAGCATCGCTCTATTATCGCTCCAGCGTCGTAGACTGCGGTCACACTTCGCAATGCACGGCGCTGGAGCGATAATTTCATGACTTATTTGCGATGTTGAAGTCGTACGTATCAAGCTCCTCCACCCATTACATCGTATACAATATCGTGCACACCTTTGCTACACGATGCGATCATGCCACCACAGCGGGACACTTGACGAAAGAAAGTTTCAAACGATCTGCTACGACGTACGATTCTCAGCGGGGTCCTTGATCGCAGACACAGCGAGATCGTAAGTATATCGCTGGAACGTCACGGATCGTGCCGTCGTAGCGACCAAAGTGCCACGGTGAGACGGTACCCTTAGCCGCATCGTATAGCGATTTCCATCATTCAATAATCCACTTCCCCAGCAGGTGTTGGAATAATGGACAGCCGAAAAAAATAGATTTGACTTTTTTGAGTTCGGAAAAGAAAACCCAAAACACTACATACACCAAATCATCCAGTAAAACCCTAAAAAGGTGAAGTGAAACTTATATCTCCCCATCCCATTATGGGTTTGCAAGAATATATTACTCCGCGGCCAAACACTTAAAATGGTTTTGTTGGAAGCAGGAATAATGGGCAAAGGTGCATTTCTACAAGTCAACAGCAGAATGGTCATTTAATCTGTTAAGACAGGCAGGTCACACTTCCAAGTGCATAGAATGATTGCAAATAATTCGTTCTGTGAGCATAGAAAGTTGTGAACGTGCTGCCAGAACGATTATTTAAGCAAGCTTACAAATTCACCAGACGAACGAAAGTTCTCCAGTCCATTGGGCGATTGGTAGCCTGTTTAGACAGATCGAAAATTTGGAAACGAGAGTTAATAATAATAATCTGTATTTAATAATCTTTATTTTTATATAGCGTTAACATATTCCGCAGCGCTTTACAGTTTTGCACACATTATCATCACTGTCCCCGATGGGGCTCACAATCTAGATTCCCTATCAGTATGTCTTTGGAATGTGGGAGGAAACCGGAGTGCCCAGAGGAAACCCACGCAAACACGGAGAGAACATACAAACTCTGCAGATGTTGTCCTGGGTGGGATTAGAACCCAGGACCCCAGCGCTGCAAGGCTGCAGTGCTAACCACTGCGCCACCGAGAGTTTGTAGGAATGCTGGTTCCCGACTACTGGTCAGGAAGGATCTGAGCAGCTTTAACAAGAGTAAAAACCAATTAGGCCTCTTACACACTTCCGTCGGTACGGGTCTGTTGCAATGCGTTGGGCCGACGTACCGACAGACGTTGTGAAAGTTTTGCACGACGTGGGCAGCGGATGCAGTTTTTCAACGTTTCCGCTGCCCATTCTGCAGTCTGGGGAGGGGGCGCTGAGTTTCGGCCGCGCATGCGTGGTCGAAAATGGAGGACAAAAAAAGTTCACTTGAACTTTTTTTGTGACGACTGTCCGCCAAAACATGATGGATCCGTTGCACGACAGACGCGACGTGTGGCCATCCGTCGCGATCAGTCGCTAATACAAGTCTATGGGCAAAAAACACATCCTGTGAGGCACATTGGCAGGATCCGCTTTTTTTGCCCAAAACGACGGATTAAGACGGACGACAAACGACGGAAGTGTGAAAGAGGCCTTAGAGAAAAAGGTCAAAGCATCTCCAACACCGTAGTGAAAGTTGATAAAAAAAAAGTTCCTGCTGGCCACTTTAATAGGATGTTGCACGTACAGACCTCACAGGACTGTGTAATCTCAAATTGGTTAGAGCCCATGTAGATCCTGGTCAACCATTGAAAGTCTGCACAGGACACGTAACCCTCAGAACTGGACCCTGGAGCAATGGAAGCAGGTGGCCTGACGTTACGGATCATGCATTTCCCCAGGTGAGGACATGTAGCCGGCCATCCACATGATCTTGGGTGGGAGGTGGAGTTGGGGAGAGACAGCACCAAGATGCACTATGGGACACACAATCTTAGCAATCATGCAAATGTGACACGCACCACTGACCTAAAACATTGCATAGACCAAGAACCTCAGCCTTCATAAAAGCAGTATTCCCCAACCTCGGTAATGCCTTTGCTACACTGCAAAAAACGTGTTGGAGGGAGATGGGACAGTTCAAGGAGGCCGCTTCTCCAAATTGTATTCTCTGCAAATTTATGCACTGTAAGTTTTGGGTGATCACCCTCTGCAATCTAATATTAAACTATGTTGATGAATGAAGCTCTGTGCTTAGGACCAAGCTATAAAAGACTACAGTGTAGGGCAAATCCATGCCACCCCAACAAGAAAAAAAGAAGAAAAAAAAAAACACAAGAAAAAGTCGTTACACAAGTTTCTTAACAAGAGCGCTCACTCGGTATCTGACTGGCTTCATGTGAAAATGCAGTACTGATTTTGAGCATGAAAGCTGCCCCAAAAACCAACAGGAAAATCTCTTGTATCACTTTCATTAGATAAGACTGGTTCACATTTCCTCTGAAAACCTCCCAGAGCGACCTTGGAATTTAAATGAGGCAATTTTCTGTGCAGAGATCCCTGTCTGACTCGCTCGCCTGCTCAAATCCCCCACACACCGAACACTGCAGGAAATAAGGCACCAGAGCCGTCCAGTTTACATGCACCGTGGTGTAGAACATACATGGACAACATCTCTGCAGACATAGAACCAGGGAGCGGAGCCTACAACAGCACCGACGAGGAGGCGCCACAGAGCCATCCATTCAGACCAAGGCTCTGGCCTAAACGTGTGAGAAGACCACCATCTACCGTGCCCCGATACCGCTCAGCAGACAGCGTATTAGTGAGCAGAGAACGCTTTGCACAAAGGATTGCAGAGGTCTGTGCTTATTCTGGTTCAGTATCCTGGCAACTGGAAGGCCATCAGTCTTGTGATCTGTGAAAATTAATTTTCATTATCTTTCTTTTCTTACACCATAGCAGCAAGAAGAGAAGCCAAATAACCCTAGAGTGCACAGTGATCATTAACCCTGCAAAATGTTAAAATAAAAAAAATAAATAAAAAAAAGCCTCTAGCCTAGAATTAGAGGATGTACCTAGGAAGTGTAGGCAACACATTTAGCTGATCCTATGGAAGTGTGCGGCGTCAGAAAGTTTATGAACGCACTGGAAAGATACAAAAAAAAAAATCATTGTATTAAAATTGTCCGAATCTACCAACTATATGGTGTGAACGGGGGCTTCTCTCGAAACTCTCGATCGTTTTAGGCCTCATTGCCCAAGCATGGCTAGCACACATAGTACACAAAAGGGATTTGGTCAGCACCAACTCAATGTAAACTACAGTACACAGTCCTATAGGGAACACTGTCCGATAAGGAGCATCCCTGCAGTAGATATGGACTTCTCAGTAAGCTTCTCAATGCACCATTAGGGTACGGTCAAAAGACCATTTTCTCTCCATCCGAGAAAAATGGTTTATTTTTTTCTGATCTGAGTGGGATTCATTTCTCAGATGGGGGGGGGGGGATGTTCTCCAGTTCTCTAACCTGTCCATTATATAAGTCCGTCCAAAAAGGACTGCACTCCGTTAATATGCACCGAGCCCTACTGCGATCTTTGGGAGGCAGGAGGGAAGGTATAGAAGAAGAAAAAAGAAAAAAAAAAAAAAAAAACAACTGCAGGTGAATAATTGGTTTAATTTATTTTTTATGCTGCTCTTCGTGCGGTATAACTGATTAGGTGACTATTCTTCAGGTCGGTGCTATTACAGCAGTACCGGATTTATTTCGGGTTTTTATGTTTGGCCACTTTCACGCACAAGACGCTTTTTATTGCAAAAAAAAAAAAAAAACACAGGTTTTCTCATCACCACAAGCGGTTTGGCCGCTTTTGTTTTCCTGGGTGACAAGATAAATAATCATGGTACCGCTGAAAGTTATCTCCGGCTTTTTAATCGAGTTTTATTCCACTTTTTGCTTGGCAGTATGATAAAGCATTGTTTTTTGCCTTGTCTATTTTTCATGGTGTTCACTAAAGGGGTTAACTAGTGGGACAGTTTTATAGGTCGGGCCGTAGCGGACGCGGATATACAAAATGTGTACTTTTATGTATTTTCTCTTTCAAATAATTTATAAATACAATATCCTGATTTTTTTTTTTTTAAATTATAGAATTAAGAAAAAAATGTTTTGTATACTTTTCTACTTAGCCCACTATGGGACTATCATTTTATGCAGGCTGATCGCTTGTACAGCATAGGTGTGCAGAAGCATCCCCATGCTGTAGAAACTGTCAGCTCTGCACTGACAACGTTTCTGATCATGCACTGCGCATTATGAAGAAACTTTTCTAGCCCTGGTGACGACATTGGGTCACCATGGCAACGGTCAGCCCTCTGTCGCCTCCCGTAATCCTGTGATCGCAGGATTTCGGGGGTCAAAGTGCCAGGAGCAGCATGTGACTGCTCCTGGCACGTAGCTGTTACCCAGCACTATCAGACACCCAGCGGTGATAGCCTGCGCGCCTAATTCCCCCACCCCCACCCCGTGTGCAAGAGCAATCAAAATGATGTAATCAGTCCCTGGTCAAATATACCCAGGGCACATGGACAGATTATTTAGTCAGCTGTCAGAAAGGGATTAAATCATTAATAGAACAGACATTCATAGGACATTTCAGAATGTTCCCAAATTCTTATGAAAAAATTTACAGCGCATCCTGCATTGAACTACTATATCCAATTATTACATATTTTAGGGGCCTGAATCAGTCCATTTTATACAGACTCCACAGTTCTGGTTGAATAAACAGTAAAACTGACTGGGCAATACGATTCTCTACGTCAGTACGATTATGCAGGTACCAAACATGTACGGTACTTTTTTTTAAGTAATTAAGCCGTGAGGGTTATAATTTGAGAACTGAAGCTAAGAGGTTTTCTTTTGTGTCGTTTGTTTTCATTTTTAGGGGTGTGGGGCAGTTTTGAGGATTTTTTTTTTTTTTTATTTGCTGCACCCGGAGCGGACGTTTCTACCAATACCATTTTGCGGAAGATGCAATGTATTGTTTGTTTTTAACTGCAACGCTGCTGTACCTTAAAAAAAACAATTCTGTCCTTTCAAAATGTTTTCCCCTTACGCAGTTTACTGATCTAATTTACTTTATATTTTGATAGATCGGAACGACTAATGCAGCAACACCAAATGATTTTGTTTTATTTTTAATGGGTCTAATTTAAGTTGTGTTAAAAATAAAGAAAATTTAAAATTTTTACGGTATTTAGGTCACCTTCAGGGACTTGAACCTGTGATCGTCCCATCTCTTGTGCTACAGCACCGATGTGTATAGTGAAAATCATGGTCTCCTATAAACGTCAGCTTTCACAGGAGAACTGTCATGATAAGCACAGAGGTCTTCAGCAGACCCCCAAGCATTCATGGCAATCTTTCAGCATCCAGCAATCATGTCACGGGAGCACTGATGAGCACGTGGAATTATGTCAATCTCAGTCAGCGGGATTTAACAGGCCACCGCCACAGGCAAAGTGCATCTCCCCGCTTGGCTGTTAGAGGCACATGATGGCTGATTAAATCAGCCATCATCTGTGGGGGAAAGATGTGGGCTTGGTGTGCGAGCCTGCAAAGGCAGGGACACCACATACAACATAACTGTACATCATACGTTGTGAAGAGGTTGCTCTATGCACTTCTCCGAAGACGAGGTAAGCTGCTGTAAGGAAAAACACTAAATTTTCGTCCCCCTGTAAGCCTGACATACGATTTAAGTGTCATTTACCTGCAGATTACCCCTATATCAGCAGCACGTGAATGCAAGCGACACTCAGCTGAACAACTCTATGCGTATACTACTATCTGGTGCCATCAGACCTACGGCTGTCCACTGGTTACCTGTCTTGAACCATATCGCTCCTGCAAAATCTGAGAAGCTCCTACTTAAAGAATACATCAAAGTATTGAATAATCAAAATCTCCCAATACTTCAAAATATCCAAGACGTTCAAATACAGCGACTGAAATCAAGACATCCACTTATCCGATCCACAATTACCCTGTATGAACACCATTTCAATTTAGTAGATAAATGGCGTGAACTTTGGGTCAGTGCAGTAGACTGTGAGCTTCTTATGTTTCCTCACATACAAAGTCCACCACCAGGCTTCAATCTACCAAGGAAAACCTGGGTTACTCAGAATCATCAGAAACTTTGGTGTCTGTGCAGATCTTATGCATAAGTGGGAAAAATCTGACTCTCCTGCCTGTAACTGTAGCTGACCATCAAACAATTTTGCATTGTTGAGGAAATGTCCCATTAGATCTTACACTGGTGACAAGAATGATTTCTACACTGGAAATAATGTTATTGCATACATAGGAAATCTCGATATCTGATTTCTGTTCCTTTGTTCTTTTCAATCACTATTTACTGTTTGTTATTTATTCTTATATGATGTTCACATATATATTCATACAATTAAAGTAAAGCAGCTGCATAGTATTTCAGGCGATGAAAGGTTTTGCTCCTTGTAAATGTATACTGCTCAAAGAAATAAGGAACACAAATCCCACATCCTAGATATCACTGAATTAAATTTTCCAGTTACAAATCTTTATTCATTACATAGTTGAATGCGTTGAGAATAATGAGAGATAAAAATGATCAATGTAAATCAAAATTAATATCCCATGGAGGTCTGAATTTGGAATGATACTCAAAATCAAAGTGGAAAATCAAATTACAGGCTGATCCAACTTCAATGGAAATGCCTCAAAACAAGGAAATGATGCTCAATATTGTGTGGACTCCACGTGCCTGTATAACCTCCCTATAATGCCTGGGCATGCTCCTGATGAGGCGGTGGTCTCCTGAGGGATCTCCTCCCAGACCTGGTCTAAAAGCATCCGCCAACTCCTGGACAGTCTGGGGTGCAACGTGACATTGGTGGATGGAGCGAGACATGATGTCCCAGATGTGTTCAATCGGATTCAGGTCTGAGTAACGGGCGGGCCAGTCCATAGCTTCAATGCCTTCATCTTGCAGGAACTACTGACACTCCAGCCACATGAGGTCTGGCATTGTCCTGCATTAGGAGGAACCCAGGGCCAACCGCACCAGCATATGGTCTCACAAGGGGTCTGAGAATCTCATCTCGGTACCTAATGGCAGTCAGGCTACCTCTGGCGAGCACATGGAGGGCTGTGCGGCCCTCCAAAGAAATGCCACCCCACACCATTACTGACCCACTGCCAAACCGGTCATGATGAAGGATGTTGCAGGCAGCAGATTGCTCTCCACTGCGTCTCCAGACTCTGTCATGTCTGTCACATGTGCTCAGTGTGAACCGGCTTTCATCTGTGAAGAGCACAGGGCGCCAGTGGCAAATTTGCCAATCCTGGTGTTCTGTGGCAAGTGCCAATCATCCTGCACGGTGTTGGGCTGTGAGCACAAGCCCCATCTGTGGACGTCGGGCGCTCAAACCATCCTCATGGAGTCAGTTTCTAACAGTTTGTGCAGACACGCACATTTGTGGCCTAATGGAGGTCATTTTGCAGGGCTCTGGCAGTGCTTCTCCTGTTCCTCCTTGCACAAAGGCTGAGGTAGCGGTCCTGCTGTTGGGTTGTAGCCCTCCATGTCTCCTGGTAGCGCCTCTAGCCTCTGGACACTACACAGACACAGCAAACCTTCTTGCCACAGCTCGCATTGGTGTGCCATCCTGGATGAGCTGCACTACCTGAGCCACTTATGTGGGTTGTAGAGTCCATCTCATGCTATCACAAGTGTGAAAGCACAACCAACATTCAAAAGTGACCAAAACATCAGCCAGAAAGCATTGGTACTGAGATGTGGCCTGTGGTCCCCACCTGCAGAACCACTTATTGAGTGCTGTCTATTCCACTTGCACAACAGCATGTGAAATGGATTGTCTATCAGTGTTGCTTCCTAAGTGGACAGTTTGATTTCACAGAAGTTTGACTTACTTGGAGTTATATTCTGTTTAACCGTTCCCTTTATTTTTTTTGAGCAGTGTATATTGGAGAAAATAAATAAAAACCTTTTTGTCACTTGTAGAAGTTACTTGGAAAACCCCCAATATTACTTTTTTCTGTATCCCTTTTAGGCACGATCTAAAAAGCATACACTCATTCCACAGTAAAGACCGATAAGATTTACTCTAGTAAACATCATGCGGCCTCCAGATCACTTGCACCAGAGGTGCAGCATAATGAATAAATCTCTGTAAAAGGAGAAAATGCTTTTTTTCTTTTTGCTTTTACGCAATCAACAGAACAGCTTCGGAAAAAACAAAAACCTCCGTCAGGCATGCAAAGGCCTGACTGGAGTCAATTATTGAAAAATGTGGGGAATTGCTGCCTAGCGTGTTTCCACACAGGCTACCGAAAATAGACAAGAAAAACAAATAGTGTGCGAGTGTGTATCTGCTCTACAGTGTAAAAACCTACTCCCATGTCAGATTATGAACACGTATCGCGATCTGTGGAAACACAACTGTGTGGCAGCCGGCCATCCACTGCATGCAAGTTCGTGGGAGAGGAAGAAGCAGCTACATCACAAGGAGTAACAGTATCCACAGATATTCTGACAAATCATTCAGACCACAGCTCCTTAAACACATTTGTCTTCACTGCGGATATTTAGGAGAAGTCAGTCTCACCCTCACCTCCGTCCTTATAGAAGAAAAACCCATCTGGAAATAATATAGGCAGAGAGACAGTGATCATTAAAGAACTCAAAAAATGAGAACTGCGGACTGCTGTACAAGACACAGGTCTAAACAACAGCAAACATGGGGCTCAGACACACTGCTGCCAATACAGGAAAAACATGGGGCTCAGACACACTGCTCCCGATACAGGAAAAACAGGGGGCTCAGACACACTGCTCCCAATACAGGACAAACATGGGGCTCAGACACACTGCTCCCGATACAGGAAAAACAGGGGGCTCAGACACACTGCTGCCAATACACCAATACAGGAAAAACAGTGGGCTCAGACACACTGCTGCCAATACAGGAAAAACAGGGGGCTCAGACACTGCTCCCGATAAAAGACAAACATGGGGCTCAGACACACTGCTCCCAATACAGGACAAACATGGGGCTCAGACACACTGCTCCCGATACAGGACAAACATGGGGCTCAGACACTGCTCCCGATACAGGAAAAACAGGGGGCTCAGACACACTGCTCCCGATACAGGACAAACATGGGGCTCAGACACACTGCTCCCGATACAGGACAAACAGGGGGCTCAGACACACTGCTCCCGATACAGGACAAACATGGGGCTCAGACACACTGCTCCCGATACAGGACAAACATGGGGCTCAGACACACTGCTCCCGATACAGGAAAAACAGGGGGCTCAGACACACTGCTCCCAATACAGGAAAAACACGGGGCTCAGACACACTGCTCCCGATACAGGAAAAACATGGGGCTCAGACACACTGCTCCCGATACAGGAAAAACAGGGGGCTCAGACACACTGCTCCCAATACAGGAAAAACAGGGGGCTCAGACACACTGCTCCCGATACAGGAAAAACAGGGGGCTCAGACACACTGCTCCCGATACAGGACAAACATGGGGCTCAGACACACTGCTCCCAATACAGGACAAACATGGGGCTCAGACACTGCTCCCGATACAGGAAAAACAGGGGGCTCAGACACACTGCTCCCGATACAGGAAAAACAGGGGGCTCAGACACACTGCTCCCGATACAGGAAAAACAGGGGGCTCAGACACACTGCTCCCGATACAGGAAAAACAGGGGGCTCAGACACTGCTCCCGATACAGGACAAACATGGGGCTCCGACACTGCTCCCGATACAGGAAAAACAGGGGGCTCAGACACACCGCTCCCAATACAGGACAAACAGGGGGCTCAGACACACCGCTCCCGATACAGGACAAACATGGGGCTCAGACACACCGCTCCCGATACAGGACAAACATGGGGCTCAGACACACTGCTCCCGATACAGGACAAACATGGGGCTCAGACACACTGCTCCCGATACAGGAAAAACAGGGGGCTCAGACACACTGCTCCCGATACAGGAAAAACAGGGGGCTCAGACACTGCTCCCGATACAGGAAAAACAGGGGGCTCAGACACACTGCTCCCAATACAGGACAAACATGGGGCTCAGACACACTGCTCCCGATACAGGACAAACATGAGGCTCAGACACACTGCTCACAATACAGGACAAACATGAGGCTCAGACACACTGCTCACAATACAGGACAAACATGGGGCTCAGACACTGCTCCCGATACAGGAAAAACAGGGGGCTCAGACACTGCTCCCGATACAGGACAAACATGGGGCTCAGACACACTGCTCCCAATACAGGACAAACATGGGGCTCAGACACACTGCTCCCGATACAGGATTAGGCTCAACATTTTTACAACATATTCACATTCCGATGTCTGTCACATCCCCCGCACTGACCGTGTCAGCGCCGGCCGTAAAGCAGAGCACAGCGGTGACCAAAAAAAAAAAAAGGTCCTGATCATTCCCCAACGACCTCCCAGCAGGGGCCTGATCGTTGGTCGCCGTCACACATAACGAGATCGTTAGTGGGATCGTTGCTACGTCACAAAAAGCGTGACGTTGCAACGATATCATTAACTAAATCGTTGTGTGAAGGTACCTTTAGCCTTTTTTGCAAGGTAGACATTACCAGATCCTTTAACCACCCCTCGTAGGACATACTTTGCAGTCCGCTCATCATCCTGGTAGCTCTTCTCTGAACTTGCTCCAGTTTTTCTAATGTCTTAATGTGTTGCCCAGAACTGGACGCAGTATTCCAGATAAGGTCTGACCAAGGAGGAGTAGAGGGGGATAAATACTTCACGTGATCTAGACTCCATGCATAGCGTAACCCCTTCAAAACCTTACCCTTTTCCGTTTTTGCGTTCTCGTTTTTCACTCCCCTCCTTTCCAGAGCCATAACTTTTTTATTTTTCCGTCAATATGGCCATGTGAGGGCTTTTTTTTGCGGGACAAGTTGCATTTTTGAACAACATCATTGGTTTTAGCATGTCATGTACTAGAAAACAGGGAATAAATTCCAAGTGCGGTGAAATTGCCCAAAGAAGTGCAATCCCACACTTGTTTTTTGCTTGGCTTTTTTGCTAGGTTCACTAAATGCTAAAACTGACCTGCCATTATGGATTCTCCAGGTCATTACAAATTCATAGACAACCAAACATGTCTAGGTTACGTTTTACCTAAGTGGTAAAAAATAGAAAAACTCCAAACTTTGCTCAAAAAAAATAAAAAATTGAGCAATTAACCAATATCCGTAGTGTCTCCATTTTTCATGATCTGGGGTCAGGTGAGGGCTTATTTTTTGCGTGCCGAGCTGAAGTTTTTAATGATACCATTTTGGTGCAGATACGTTCATTTGATCGCCCGTTATTGCATGTTTATGCAATGTCGCAGCAACAAAAAAAAAAAATCAGGAGTTTCAATTTTTTTTACTCGCTACGCTGTTTGGCGATCAGGTTAATGCTTTTTTTTTTATTGATAGATCGGGCAATTCTGAACACGGCGATACCAAATGTGTAGGTTTGATTTTTTTTTTTTTTTTAATTTTGAATGGGGCGAAAGGGGGTGATTTAAACTTATATTTTTTTCATATTTTAATTTATTTTTTTCACTTTTGCCATGCTTCAGTAGCCTCCATGGAACGCTAGAAGCTGGCACAACTCGATCGGCTCAGCTACATGGGAGCGGTCATTAGATCACTCCTATGAAGCAGAATTCCTGCATTGCAATCAGCTACAATAGAGGTCTCAAGGACCTCTATGGTTACTATGCAGACACATCGCTGACCCCCGATCATGTGACAGGGGTTGGTGATGCGCTCATTTCCGGCCCGATGGACCTGTAAGCGCCAGATAAATGCCACTGTCCGCATTTGAGAGCGATATTTAACTAGTTAATAGCGGCGGGTGAATCATGACTTCACCCGCAGCTATTGCGGGCACATGTCAGCTGTTCAAAACAGCTGACATGTCCTGGCTTTGAGGTGGGTTCAGCGCCGTAGCCCACATCAAAGCAGGGGATCTGACCTCAGCAGTAATAGTACGGCGGAGGTCGTGAAGGAGTTAAAACAGCTTAGAAATGTGTTTGCCTTTTTTGCTGCTGCATCACACTGACTCATGTGCAGTCTGTAATCTATTAGTATACCCAAGTCTTTTCCACAGTTTCTTTTACTTCGTTCTATTCCTCACATTCTGTACATGTCATTATTCTTTTTCTTGCCCACATGTAGAATCTTGCATTTCTCCCTGTTAAATACCGTTCTTGGTCGCTGGCCATTGTTCAAGCTTATCTAGAACCTTTTGAATCCTTTCTCTGTCATCTCTAGTGTTACCTATCCATCCTAGCTTTGCATCATCTGCAAATTTGATTACGTTACCTTCCTTTCCCTTATCTAGATCACCTTTCCCTTATCTAGATCATAAAAATGTTGACCACCACTGGGGCCAGGACAGAGCCCTGTAGTTCCCCAATTGAAACACTCTTCCAATTGGATGTGCAACCATTTACCACCACCGAGTACGATCACTGAGCCAGTTACAAACCCACTTAATAGTAAGCCTTGTCAATCCGATACTTGGTCATTTCTCCAATAAGCATAGTATGAGACACTTTATCAAATGCTTTGCTGAAATCGAGATAATTTATCTACCACATTTCTCCGATCCACCCAGTCAGTGGTTCCATCACAGAAGGAACCATTATTCTGGCATGACTTGTTTGCTACAAACCCATGCTGGCTCTGGTAATTACTGTATTCTTATCTAAGTACTTACATTCAATTTAATAATTTGTTCAAATATCTTAACTGGTATAGAATTAAGGCTCACTGGCCTGTAAGTTCCTGGCTCCATCTTTCCTTTTTTGACGTTAAGGACATTTTCCATTCTCCAATCTTCTGGGACTTCGAGACATTATATAGAGAGTATTATGCTGGATTGGGGAGACTGGTAGAGGAATATTGACTTGACAGACCAAAAGAAGCTTTTTAGGTCTTCAGTAGGAAAACTGGATACTTCTGATACTTTTTGAACTATGTGCAATGTGAACTCCCGCCAAGGCCACACTCGCACAAATCTCACATCTCTTGGACAAAATAAGTCTGCAAAACCATGCACTTAGCAACATCCCGGACAGGTCCAGGAGCTATCTGCCCTAAAAACTAGCACTGTTACATGTGAAAACAGACAAGACTGATGCATGGTGTCATTTTATTTTTATGTGGCTATAAAACCTTCATGTGTACGCAAGAAATGATTTTACCATAATAGGAGAAAAAAAAGTTTAAAAAAAAAAAAAGTTTTGTCCACAACTTTATACACCCCTCTAGTGCCGGTGAGTGCTTACTTTACATTATGTCACGATAACCCTGCAGCCAATCGGCAGGCAATGAAATCTCCTCTCCTGAGGCTATAAGACATCCAGGAAAAAAAGTGTCAGCTGTAGCTGCGCTCACTTCCTCCGGATGTTTTGATGTGTAAGCCTAAAAGCTGGAGGAGGTGATCTGTCTGAACTTTTATTGTGGACTCAATGGATAAATGGACCAGTGAAAAGTGAATGGAGGTCTTAAGTATACAGATCCCCATAGACTTTAGTGGCACCGTTTTGTGAATCAGTCTTATGGATCGGTGACATTGGATGCGTAAGGACTAGGGATGATCGAATAGCTTTGGGTAAGAGCTTATCCTTATAGCTGCATTGGTAACCTGGATCTCCCGATAATCCGCTGTTCGGCTCCGCAGCTGCATGCGTCACGGATGTGAGCCAGTCACAACACATGCATGTAGATCCCGTTTGCTAGGTTCTCCGTGCTTGTGACTGTCACACAGACACAACACATGCAGCTGCGGTACCGGACAGCACGATCAACCCCAGTAAGGAGCAACGAAAATATGATCCGGTCCAAGTGTTATCCAAGGAAGTAAAAAAATACAAAAACAGAAGTGAACAGGAGACTGAATCATGAAGCAAAATGTCAAACAGCAAACCTTTTATTGGAATATAACCATCCAATACTTAAGTGAGGGTACATAGGGTTTCATTTACTTGCTTCTCTACACAAGGTGAATGCTGCCCAGATTAAAGGCCGCAGGTAACCTGTGGGTGCAGCAATACAGGTGGTGACATAATATGGCTTTCTTCCTCCGACCATTCTTTAATCTTCCCATCCCCCGGTTTGAGGCTCGGCTTCTGTACTCACACCACCCCCTCTCTGAAGCACAAGGCTGGATCGTGTTGCTCTTCACATCAAGGCTCGGATCCTATTACCTCACTCAATGCAGCTTTTGAAAAAGCAGAACAGCTTATTCATGGTGGAGGAGAGATGCGGCAAAGGGCCTGTACAATACTGACTGACAGGCTGGCTTCAAGAACACATTGTGGACGGCGTGAAACAATGTTCTATCAAGACCTCGGGTTACACAAGGAGTTTACATTTGCCATTTCTAAAGGTTTCAAGATAAAGATGTAATAGTACACTGTACAAAACAATGGCTATCATATGCTACACACAAACATACAGGAATACTAGGTTACCAGTGTGTTTTATCTGGCTGAAAAGCATCAACCACAAACAGTGAATTCCCATAACCAAGATCCAACCCCAGCGTATTTGGGAGAAAGCTTCATTAGGGCTTCTTTGAACACCAAGCCTTAAAATTTCACATTCGTGTATTGTGGCAGTACGCCTCTTCACCCAAATGTTCAGCCTTACGGTCTCAGAAAGGTTGCGATACCTGCCGGTCACTGAAATGCACCAGTCTGAACACTGCCTTATGGCCCGATTAAGGTCATTAACAAGCACTGTTCGACTAAATACCAGTCACTCCACTCATTTACCAGCTTGTTGACATACACCCATGAGCCATGATGGGGCAAAGTAGGCTAGCCAATATGATCTTCCTACCCCCGTACCCACTGATTCATTATCAGTCCCCTGGAACGTATCAGATCCCACTGATTCAGAGATTGTTTTTTGCCACATTCTACTCTATGATAGTGGTAAAATTTATTCGATATGACTTATTTGTGGAAAAAAATAGGAAATTTGGAGAAAAGGTTGCAATTTTCAAACTTAATTCTTATGCCCTTAAACAAGATCGTTGGGCCACAAAATAGCTTAAAGGTGTTGTCCACTCTGACAACGCCTTCTTGATTAAACAGTTTGTCCCCCATATAAAATAATAAAGTTTATACATGCCTCCAGCAACACGTGATGCCAGTGCCTTATAAGTGCCACTGTCCCCGCCTTCAGACAAATCCAACATGCAGAGGAAGTCCGGACGGTAGCTGATCTCTGACATCTTCCTGCTCAATTTGACAGGAGGCGGGGACAGTGACGCAAAGGCTGACTAGGTGCCGGCGGGGACAGTGACGCCAAGGCTGACTAGGTGCCAGCGGGGACAGTGACGCAAAGGCTGACTAGGTGCCGGCGGGGACAGTGACGCAAAGGCTGACTAGGTGCCGGCGGGGACAGTGACGCCAAGGCTGACTAGGTGCCGGCGGGGACAGTGACGCCAAGGCTGACTAGGTGCCGGCGGGGACAGTGACGCCAAGGCTGACTAGGTGCCGGCGGGGACAGTGACGCCAAGGCTGACTAGGTGCTGGTGGGGACAGTGACGCCAAGGCTGACTAGGTGCTGATGGGGACAGTGACGCCAAGGCTGACTAGGTGCTGGCGGGAACAGTGACGCCAAGTCTGACTAGGTGCCAGCGGGAACAGTGATGCCAAGGCTGACTAGGTGCCAGCAGGAACAGTGACGCCAAGGCTGACAAGGTGCCGGCGGGGACAGTGACAGCAGCACAGGAGCCCCAGGAGATGAAGGGTCAACCATGCAGGAACAGCGCTGGAACGGAAGGGGTATGAGAAAACGTTGTACAAAGTAGGGGACGACTTTTTAATACCTACATGTGTATTTTTCATCTGCATTATTTTTTTTAAACTTTTTTTTGTTACGAAGTTAAGGGTTAAAAGTTGATCAGCAATTTCTCAGTTTTACAACAAAATTTTCCAACCCATTTTTTTGGGGGGACCACATTTGAAGAGACATTGAGTGGCCTATATGAAAGAAAATACCCCAAAGTGACACCATTCTACAAATGTCACCTCTCAAAACCATATTGAGGTTATGTGCACACGTAGCCCATGTGTTCCTGTTTCCATAATTATTCTCTTGTGTCTACAAGACTAGGGAGTTACCCACCACTCCTCTTGGGTTATCTGCACAAAAGCTGTTCCACTCAGCATGTCCACATGGACTTTTCCTCTCTGAACCCTGTTCACACAGGTAATATGCAAATGATCAGGTTTTTAAATACATCAGATAGGGATTGCATACATTAGTTAGGACTGCTCTGATATGGGTATACCTTGACGTTTGGTGGAGCAGCTTAGTACACATTTTTTGCAAAAAAAAAAAAACCGTATCAACCAAATACTTTGATTTTTACATCTTTTTACTAGCACTTGCAGATTACTGTGATTTTTTAAAACTGAGTGTTTTTGGTTTTACTATGCTCTTTTGTATCTTTATGTGCACACGTTGCAGATTTGACTGGAATTTTCTGTACAGATTTTGCATTTCTTGGCAGAAAACGCAGGTCAGAATCTGCGCCTTTTTTTTTTGGTATGTGCACACGTTGCAGATTTCTTCCTTTTTTTTTTACCCCTGCAGATTTCTATTATGGAATGATTGCAGAAATGCAGCAGATATGCACAAAAGAATTGCCATGGTCCTTTTTTTGAATCTGCTGCTTTTTCAGTGTAAATTTTTTCGCACCATCAGCACAGCATTTTTTTTTTTTTGCTTTTGATTTACATTGTACTGTAAATCACTTGCAGATCTGTGT
Organism: Ranitomeya imitator; assembly: GCF_032444005.1. NCBI lineage: Eukaryota > Metazoa > Chordata > Amphibia > Anura > Dendrobatidae > Ranitomeya > Ranitomeya imitator. The sequence goes on from NC_091290.1 coordinate 132,622,796, forward strand.
TTCTGCGCGGGAAAAAAAAGCTGCAGATCTGCATGAAATACGCAACGTGTGCACATACCCTTAAGTTTACTAACCCTTCAGTTGCGTCACAAGAATTAATGCAATGTGGTAGGACAAAGAAAAACAAAAAACATTTGAACAAAAATTTAACTTTAGCCCCACATTTTTATTTTCACAAAGATAACAGGAGTTCATGGACAGCAAGATTTGTTGTGCAAGTTCTGCTGAGTAAGCAAAAATTGCTTATACTCGAGTGTATCCGGTAGACTTATTCAGAACATTTATTTATGCTTAAAGAGTCCTCCTCGGCTTATAGTGGAGTGAGGGTCCCACAAGATGGAGGGGGAGCAGCAGGTCACAGGACGTAGGTGCCGGCTGCTGCGGCTAACTCCTGTGCCCGCTACTAAAGAGAAATGAATATTAACTGCGCAGCAGTAATTAATCTCTCTTTAATAGCGGGCACAATAGTCGCAGCCGCTGGAGAGCACGTGTGCCCGCTACTTAAGGGAATTAATATTCACTGCCCTCCACTCCCATGGGCGTGGAGAACAGTGAATATTCATTCCCTTTAGTAGTGGGCACTAGTGATCAGCGAGTGTACTCGTTGCTCGGGTGATCGAGTATTTGTTAGTGTTCGGAGATTAAGTTTTCATCACGGCAGCTGAATGATTTACAGCTACTAGCGAGCTTTATTACATGTGAGGAATCCCTAGCAACCAGGCAACCCCCACATGTACTCAGGCTGGCTAATAGCTGTAAATTATTCAGCTGCAGCGATGAAAACTAAATCTCCGAACACTAAAATACTCAGGAGAGCTGTTGAAATCAGAACAAGATGCTGTGTGAGAGCGAAGGCAGCGCAAGTAGTTTTTTTTTTCTTTAACCCCTTAAGCCCCGAGGGTGGTTTGCACGTTAATGATCGGGCCAATTTTTACAATTCTGACCACTGTCCCTTTATGAGGTTATAACTCTGGAACGCTTCAACGGATCTTGGCGATTCTGACATTCTTTTCTCGTGACGTATTGTACTTCATGATAGTGGTAAAATTTATTCAATATAGCTTGCGTTTATTTGTGAAAAAAACGAAAATTTGGCGAAAATTTTGAAAATTTCGCAATTTTCCAACTTTGAATTTTTATACCCTTAAATCACAGAGATATGTCGTGCAAAATACTTAATAAGTAACATTTTCCACATGTCTACTTTACATCCGCACAATTTTGGAACCAAAATTTTTTTTTGCTAGGGAGTAATAAGGGTTAAAAGTTGACCAGCAATTTCTCATTTTTGCAACACCATTTTTTTTTTTAGGGACCACATCTCATTTGAAGTCATTTTGAGGGGTCTATATGATAGAGAATACCCAAGTGCGACACCATTCTAAAAACTGCACCCCTCAAGGTGCTCAAAACCACATTCAAGAAGTTTATTAACCCTTCAGGTGTTTTACAGGAATTTTTGGAATGTTTAAATAAAAATGAACATTTAACTTTTTTCACACAAAATTTATTACAGCTCCAATTTGTATTATTTTACCAAGGGTAACAGGAGAAAATGGACCCCAAAAGTTGTTGTACAATTTGTCCTGAGTACGTTGATACCCCATATGTGGGGATAAACCACTGTTTGGGCGCATGGCAGAGCTCGGAAGGGAAGGAGCGCCATTTGACTTTTCAATGCAAAATTGACTGGAATTGAGATGGGACGCCATGTTGGTTTGGAGAGCCCCTGATGTGCCTAAACATTGAAACCACCCACAAGTGACACCATTTTGGAAAGTAGACCCCTTAAGGAACTTATCTAGATGTGTGGTGAGCACTTTGACCCACCAAGTGCTTCATAGAAGTTTATAATGCAGAGCCGTAAAAATAAAAAAATCATATTTTTTCACAAAAATGATTTTTGCCCCCAATTTTTTATTTTCCCAAGGGTAAGAGAAGAAATTAGACCACAAAAGTTGTGCAATTTGTCCTGAGTACGCTGATACCCCATATGTGGGTGTAAACCATTGTTTGGGCGCATGGCAGAACTCGGAAGGGAAGGAGCACCATTTGACTTTTCAATGCAAAATTGACTGGAATTGAGATGGGACGACATGTTGCGTTTGGAGAGCCCCTGATGTGCCTAAACATTGAAACCACCCAAAAGTGACACCATTTTGGAAAGTAGACCCTCTAAGGAACTTATCTAGATGTGTTTTGAGCGCTTTGAGCCCCCAAGTGTTTCACTACAGTTTATAACGCAAAGCCGTGAAAATAAAAATTCTTTTTTTTTTTTTTTTTTTTTTCACAAAAATGATTTTTTAGTCCCCAGTTTTGTATTTTCACAAGGGTAACAGGATAAATTGGACCCCAAAAGTTGTTGTCCAATTTGTCCTGAGTACGCTGATACCCCACATGTGGGGGGGGGAAGCACTGTTTAGGTGCATGGCAGAGCTTGGAAGGGGAGAAGCGCCATTTGGAATACAGACTTAAATGGATTGGTCTGCAGACGTCACGTTGCATTTGCAGAGCCCCTGATGTACCCAAACATTACAAACACCCCACAAGTGACCCCATATTGGAAACTAGACCTCCCAAGGAACCTATCTAGATGTGTTGTGAGAACTTTGAACCCCCAAGTGTTTCACTGCAGTTTACAATGCAGAGCCTCGAAAATAAAAAAAAAAATCTTATTTTTCCCCACAAAAATGATTTTTAGCCCCCCCACATTTTTATTTTCCCAAGGATAACAAGAGAACTTGGACCCCAAAAGTTGTTCAATTTGTCCTGAGTACGCTGATACCCCATATGTTGGGGTAAACTCCTGTTTGGGCGCACCGGAGAGCTCGGAAGGGAAGGAGCACTGTTTTACTTTTTCAACGCAGAATTGGCTGGAATTGAGATCGGACGCCATGTCGCGTTTGGAGAGCCCCTGATGTGCCTGAACAGTGGAAACTCCCCAATTCTACCTGAAACCCTAACCCTAACACACCCCTAACCCTAATCCCAACGGTAACCCTAACCACACACCTAACCCTGACACACCCCTAATTCTAATCCCAACCCTAATCCCAACCGTAAATATAATCCAAACCCTAACCCTAACTTTAGCTCCAACCCCAACCCCAACCCTAGCTCCAACCCTAGCCCCAACCCTAGCCCCAACCCTAGCCCCAACCCTAGCCCTGATGGGAAAATGGAAATAAATACATTTTTTTATTTTATTATTTTGCCCTAACTAAGGGGGTGATGGAGGGGGGTTTGATTTACTTTTATAGCGTTTTTATATCGGATTTTTATGATTGGCAGCCGTCACACACTAAAATACGCTTTTTTATAGCAAATACGTTTTTGCGTCTCCACATTTTGAGACCTATAATTTTTCCATATTTTGGTCCACAGAGTCATGTGAGGTCTTGTTTTTTGCGAGACGAGTTGACGTTTTTATTGGTAACATTTTTGGACACGTGACAGTTTTTGATCACTTTTTATTCCGATTTTTGTGAGGCAGAATGGCCAAAAGCCAGCTATTCATGAATTTCTTTTGGGGGAGGCGTTTATACATTCCGCGTTTGGTAAAGTGGATGAAGCAGTTTTATTCGTCGGGTCAGTACGATTACAGTGATACCTCATTTATATCATTTTTTTGTGTTTTGGCGCTTTTATACGATAAAAGCTATTTTATAGAAAAAAATAATTATTTTGGCATCGCTTTATTCTCAGGACTAACTTTTTTATTGTTTTGCTTATGCTTTGTGGCGGCTCGTTTTTTGCGGGACAAGATGACGTTTTAAGCGGTATCATGGTTATTTATATCTGTCTTTTTGATCGCGTGTTATTCCACTTTTTGTTCGGCGGTATGATAATAAAGCGTTGTTTTTTGGCTCGGTTTTTTTTTTTTTCTTACGGTGTTCACTGAAGGGGGTTAACTAGTGGGACAGTTTTATAGGTCGGGTCGTTACGGACGCGGCGATACTAAATATGTGTACATTTTATTTTTATAAAGAAATGTATTTATGGGAATATTTTTTTTTTTTTTTATTTAGTAGTTTTTTGTTTGTTTTGTTTTTTTACACATGTGGAAATTTTTTTTTTTTTTTTTACTTTGTCCCAGGGGGGGGACATCACAGATCGCCGATCTTACAGTTTGCACAGCACTCTGTAAGATCGTCGATCTCACTGACATCGCTGCAGGCTTACAGAGCTGCAGGCGACCCGGAAGTACTCCCTGCAGGACCCGGATGCAGCCCCGCGGCCATTTTGGATCCGGGGACTGCAGGGAGAAGACGCTCGGTACACGGTGAGTACATCACCGTGTACCGATCGTCTCAGGGAAGCACGCAGGGAGCCCCCCTCTCCCTGCGCGATGCTTCCCTGTACCGCCGACACATCGCGATCATGTTTGATCGCGGTGTGCCGGGGGTTAATGTGCTGGGAGCGGTCCGTGACTGCTCCTGGCACATAGCTGACACCCGGCCGCGCTCCCCCCGTGAGCGCGGCCGATCGCATATGACATACTATCCCGTCACTGGGAATTAAGTCCCAGGTCACCTGGACGGGATAGTACGTCATATGGGATTAAGGGGTTAAAAAAAAAAAGTTTTTTTCTGATAGGGGCCATGCACCCCAGGCTAGGGATGAGGGGGCCCATGCACCCCAGGCTAGGAATGAAGGGGCCCATGCACCCCAGGCTAGGAATGAGGGGGCCCATGCACCCCAGGCTAGGAATGAGGGGGCCCATGCACCCCAGGCTAGGAATGAGGGGGCCCATGCACCCCAGGCTAGGAATGAGGGGGCCCATGCACCCCAGGCTAGGAATGAAGGGGCCCATGCACCCCAGGCTAGGAATGAGGGGGCCCATGCACCCCAGGCTAGGAATGAGGGGTCCCATGCACCCCAGGCTAGGAATGAGGGGTCCCATGCACCCCAGGCTAGGAATGAGGGGGCCCATGCACCCCAGGCTAGGAATGAGGGGGCCCATGCACCCCAGGCTAGGAATGAGGGGGACCATGAACCCCAGGAGAGGGATGAGGGGGCCCATGAACCCCAGGCTAGGAATGAGGGGGACCATGAACCCCAGGAGAGGGATGAGGACCATGCACCCCAGGGTAGGAATGAGGGGGCTATGCACACCAGGAGAGGGATGAGGAGGCCAGGCATACAATGATGGTGATGAGGAATCCAAGCATACAAGGATAGGGATAAGGGGACCATACATAACAGGATGAGGGGGCAACACATACCAGGATGGTGGATGAGGAGACAATGTATACCAGGCTTATGTGGTAAAATTAGATGCCTCAGCTTATATTCGAGTATATATGGTATATTTTTCACACAAAAATTGTCGTTTTAGCCCTACATTTTCTCATTTTTACAAGGATAACAGGAGAAAACGGACCTCAATTTTTTGTACTTTTGAGCACACATACCACATATGTGGTCGGAAACTACTTTTGAGGCAGTATGAAGATCAGAAGGGGAGAAGTACCATATTGGAGTTCAGATTCTGCTGGAATGGTTTGAGGGTGCCATATCACATTGGTAGAGCCCCTGATGTGCCAGAAAAGCAGAAATCCCCCATAAGTGACCATTTTACAAACTACACCTTAATGAACTCATTTAGGGGTGCAGAGAACATAGAGAAACCACATGTGCCTCACAGAATTTAATACCACTGGGCGGTAAACAAAGAAGTACATGTTTAACACTAAAATGTTGTTTTAGCCCCAAGTTTATAATTTTTCTAAGGATTAGTAGGATAAAATGTATCTCAGTTTGTTAAATTCACCCTGTTCAGAAGGGAGAGGGGAATTTGGAAGCACAGAATTTCTATTGGGAGACGAGGAGCCGTATTGCTTTTACAAAACCTTTGTGCTACCAGTAACATGGAAGCCCCCTATATTACCATTGATATATGACAGACCTGAGTGGGGACTTGCTCTTTTTTAAAAAAAAAAAAAAAAAAACTTATTGGGATAGTTTTATATAACGTTTGGGATCATATTTATCCGGCACTCTACACTGATCACTTACATCATGGTTTCCATCTAAATCTGAGTGACGCGATTCAGATGAAACCCGAGGGATTCATTCACTATAATGAGGCAGCAGACTTACTTTGTACTCAGTCTTGCCTCTGTTCAGCATTGTACTTTTAAAAAAGTACACAAAGCTGGTCAACTGCGCTTTATGCAATCCTAAAAAGACAGACAGAGCCGGATCATAGGCCAGACAGTGTCTCAGTCTCTCTCTGCCTCATTATACGGTATATTCCACTGGGGTGCTGTCTGAATCAAGCATTCAAGGTATTTACACAGAAAACCTGACGTACGCGCTCAGCACAGGATAAATGAGCCGAGACTTACTGCGACCTTTGGGAGGCAGAAAGAACAAATCAACAGTAGGTGAAAAATTGTTTACTTTTTACACAGTTTCCCGTGCTATATAAAGGAATAGATGACTTTATTCTTCGGGTCGGTGCAAATACAAGGCTGCAAAGGTCTTGAAGCAGCTCACTGGTTTTACCCATCATGAGAGGTTTGTGTGGCACCTTGATAATGTGACCTTTTTAAAGGCCATCAGTTGAACCAGCTGATATTTTTACCAAGTGCAAAGATTGCTTCCTAATTATTGATGCTTCCTAATAATTGATTTCAGCCGGTGTCACGACTTTCCATTACTTTTTGTACTGCTCTTGCTACAGGTGTCAAATACTTTATCACAGTGTCATTTCTCATTATTACACAACTTAAAGCATGGACATCTCTGGTTTAGTTTCTTTGCCTGTCAATAGCAGATTTTGAGATATATTAAACTTAGAAAATAGGGGACGCGTTCAATACTTATTTCAACCACTGTATTTATGTGTACACACTGTATATAATCTATATCTATCCATGAGATATATAGATATATATGTAAGTGTTAAATCCTTGATGGCTTTAAGTGTTTGCAGCAGCTAATGTAAGACGCGCACCATTTGTGATTATGTATGGCATAAATAAGGAGAAATAAAAGCAGGCAGGATTTCAGCTTTCTGCATTGCCTTGACCTGCTGGAGATAATAAAGCAGAACAGAGGATACTAAACATTTCTCAGCCTCTCACTAGAATTGCGTAGGTGTTGAATTCTCAACAAATCACCTTAGCAACTGCTCTAAACATATGTGCAGTGAGATCAGCTGATACAGATCTGTAAATAGAGGGAAGGGAGAAAATAAAACCAAGGAGAGAAAAAAAAAACCGCTTTACACTACAAGAAAGCAAAGCAGGCGCATAGATTCCTATTACAATGAACTCTAAAGGAAATAGAGAAAAACCTTTTATTACGAGAGAAGAGGATGGGACAAAGGATATATAGTTTGTTCCAGCTAAAAAAAAAAAACCGCCTAAACTAAAAGAAAAACAGATCTTTAAAAAAAAAAAAAAAATAATGATGTACACGTGTGAAAATAAATAAAGATAAGGAAATAAAATAGGTTCTCAAGAACATAGGTGCTTTAATTTTATAATGTACAGTGAATGCCTAGGTTGCCACATGCTGCAGGCAGAGCCTGCCTGGCTATCTGGGCACAGAGCATGCCTCACAAGAAGGCTCTATGTTTGCATCCTACTGATGTGACTCTGAAGCTGGCCAGGTGGCAGGATCGGAGCAGCCTCTGTTCCTCTGTGTTACGTCCATGCTGCACTGGTAAAACTGCCAGTACCAATAACCTGGAAAGATAACGAGCTCAAACCAATTAAGCCATCATTCTGCTGCCCCATATTCTTCCCTTCCAACTGGCAAAGGAGGAAGCGGTGCCCTCCTGAGGCTGCATCTTCAGACATCCCTCTGAGCAACACAGACACTTTTACTATATACCAAGTCAATGGAGGTTATGGCAAACAAGGTTTGTGGATACATGCAAACTATCAGGAATTGGTAGCACTTTGGACGCAGCATGTCCACCGAGTCCAAAGCACTGCCGGCTATTGAACAAGTGAATCCGCAAGGTAAATAGAAATGCTGCGGTCTGGAAAGACGTGCCACATGTCCTTCTCCGCAGATTTCTTTAAATTTCATCCACTATGCTGTAACATATGGACGCTGCAGACATACAGTATCCAACCCCGCTATTCCCCGGCCTCTCCCCTCTGTCAATCCCTTCACTGGTTCCCCATTACCCAGAGACTCCACTACAAAGCCCTAACCATGACGTACAAGGCCATCCACAACCTGTCTCCTCCATACATCTGTGACCTTGTCTCCCGGTACTTACCTACCCGCAACCTCCGATCCTCACAAGATCTCCTACTCTACTCCCCCCTTATCTCCTCTTCCCACAATCGCATACAAGATTTCTCTCGCGTATCACCCCTACTCTGGAACCCTCTACCACAACACATCAGACTTTCAACTACCATCGAAACCTTCAAAAAACCTGAAGACCTACCTCTTCCGACAAGCCTACAACCTGCAGTAACCACCGATCGACCAAACCGCTGCATGACCATCTCTACCCTCACCTACTGTATCCTCACCCATCCCTTGTAGATTGTGAGCCTTCGCGGGCAGGGTCCTCTCCTCCTGTACCAGTTATGACTTGTATTGTTTAAGATTATTGTACTTGTTTTTATCATGTATACCCCTCCTCACATGTAAAGCGCCATGGAATAAATGGCGCTATAACAATAAATAATAATAATAATAATAATAACAACCCACAGCATTTACTGATCGGGTGCACATACCCTTATAAAAATACTAATTACGGTATATATTTATAAAAAAAAAAAAAAAAAAAAAAAAAAGCTCTTCATTTTATTCAGAAATTGCATTTTAAAATCTGTTAGGCTGGGCCACATTGCGTTAATGGCAATGCGCTGACGGGATCCATTACATAGCGGCACTAACACTATGTAACAGATGTGTTAGCGCACCCATTAACTGCCATTATGTAGCGCATCGCTAAAGCATGTCATAATCGGCATGCATTAGTGATGTGCCGTCATTCTGTGACCCTCGGACGCAGTCTGCAGCGTTTTCGGGTCCATCACCGCTAGCACAGAGTGCATCTGCGCTAGCGCTATCACATAAACGCAATCTTTTTCAGCACTTGCGTTAACGCAGTCCGTTTAACGTATGCGTTGAACGGACTACACTAACACAATGTGAACCTAGCCTTACAAGTGCTGCATGCAAACCTTACACATGGTACTGAGCCAAAACTTGAAGAAACACAGTCAAGATATTACATTTTTTTATACAATATGAAAATAAGCAAGTTTGCAATTTACTTGCTTTTTCTGTCGGTTGTCATTCTTCTGCAATGACAAGTTTTCTTACACAATATATATCTGGTTTCCTTGGGACTTGGCCACCAGTGCAGCTACATTCAAAGAGAACTCTTAACATACCAGCCATCTCTCAACATCCCACTGATTTCTATACATCAGTTACCTGTACACCCCCACATTTCCTGAATAGCTGTTATCAATCCTGCAAAATCACTTTCTCTTCTGCTCCTAGCATCATTAATCTCACTTTTGAGCTGTGTGCTTACTGAACTGCAGTTCTCTCTATATACACACACACGTGATTTTCACAAAATTAGAATATATAATACGAGTTTCACTTTTTGTATTTAAGAACTGAAATAAATTAACTTTGTTGAGAGTCATTACAAACAGTGTTCTATATCAAGTGTTCATTTTTGTTATGTTGATTATGGCTTACAGCCAATGAAAATCCAAAAGTCATTATCTCAGAAAGTTAGAATTCACAACAAACACCTGCAAAGGCTTCCTAAGCGTTTACAAAGGTCCCTTAGTCTGTTTTAGTAGGCTCCACAATCATGGTGAAGACTGCTGACTTGACAGATGTCCAGAAGGTTGTCATTGATACACTCCACAAGGAGGGTAAGCCACAAAAGGTCATTCCTAAAGAAGCGGCTGTTCAGAGTGCTGTACCCTAGCATATTAATGGAAAGTTGGGTAGAAAGAATGAGTGCGGTAGAAAAAGGTGCACAAGCAACCGGGGTAACCGCAGCCTTGAAAGGATTGTTAAGAAAAGGCCACTCCAAAATTGTGGGTAGATTTCCAAGGAGTGGACTGCTGCTGGAGTCATTGCTTCAAGAGCCACCACACAGATATATCCAGGACATGGGCTACAAGTGTCGCGTTCCTTGTGTCAGCCACTCATAACCAATAGACAACGCCAGAAGCATCTTACCTGGGCTAAGGAGAAAAAGAACTGGACTGTTGCTCAGTGGTCCAAGGTGTTATTAGATGATAGTACATTTTGCATTTCATTTGCAAACCCAGGTCCCAGAGTCTGGAGGAAGAGTGGAGAGGCCACAATCCAAACTGCTTGGGGTCTAGTGTGTAGTGTCCACAATCAGTGAAGTTTTGGTGAGCCATGTCATCTGCTGGTGTAGGTCTACTGTGTTTTATCAAAACCAATGTAAGCGCAGCCGTCCACCAGGAAATTTTTTAGAACACTTCATGCTTCCATCCAGGGCTGTGGAGTCAGAGCTCATTTTGGTGGAGTTGGTGTCATGGAAATTGAGAGTCAGAGATTTGGCTTACTGACTCTACAGCCCTGCTTCCCTCTGCCGATAAGCTTTTTGGAGACGGAAATATAATTCTCCAGCAGGACTTGGCACATGTCCACACTGCCAAAAGTACCAATACCTGGTTTACAAATATTATCACTGTGCTTGATTGACAGCAAACTCACCTGACCTTAACCCCATAGATAATCAATGGGGTATTGTCAAGAGGAAGATGAAACACCAGACCCAACAATGCAGACGAGCTGAAGGCTGCCATCAAAGCAACCTGGGCTTCCATAACCCCTCAGCAGTGCTACAGTCTGATCGCCCCCAAGATATGCCGCATTGATGTAGTAATTGATGCAAAAGAAACCCCCAACAAGTATTGAGAGCATTTACTGAACATACATTTCAGTAGGCCAACATTTCAGATTTTAAAATCATTTTTCAAGCTGATGTTATAAGGTATTCTAATTTACTGAGGTAATGACTTTTGGGATTTCATTGGCTGTAAGCCATAATCATCAACATTAACAGAAATAAAACACTTGAAATACGGTAGATCACTGTCTGTAATGACTCCTATAGGAGTTTCACTTTTTGTATTGAAAAACTGGAAAAAAAATTTGATGATATTCTAATGTGTGTTACAGCAGATCTTGTGCTGAGCTGCATAGTTGTTCAGTGGCCATTCTTCTGTAGCAGAGCTGTAGTATTAGCAAGAGTGACCGCCCTGCCAGAAACCATAAAGTAGACTGCAGAGTTGTGAGGTGCTCAGGGGACAACTAGAGGAAATAAACAAAGTGGAAAGAAGTTCTGTTCACTTAATCTGGGCGCTAGTGCGGTATTTTAACTTTGAACTCAGCCCTGGGTAGTATTCATCAGAACAGTAATTTAGCTGAACACCAATGTGTCACAACTAATGGTCCATTGCTAGCCAACATTAGCCTAACAAATATTTGCAAAAAAGGCTCTTACTACACGGAATATAAAATGCAGACCAAACATCACATGCAAGGCTGCGATAACTCATGGTAGACTCAGAATGTTACCCAGTCACATAATGGTCCCTTCCACAGTAAACAGGAAATCCTGCAAAGATGCCAAAGAGGTTCCAGGTCGGCTGTGTAGCCCTAGTCTGATCCAATATGCAGACAACCATACGAGTAGATTTCCAAAACATTTGTCTCTCCAGAAATATATTCATCTATGACAAACAAGCGCTCAGGGAATGCTCGGTCTCATGGCCATATATGCACAGTAGCACGTGCCATTCAAGGAATCTGACTGATCCGAGAAGTCTTCAAAGATTATAAAACCGATGGTGAGAAACTGCAGCACCAGAGCCTGACGTGCATAACCGTGTTACTGCATCCGCCGCATGGAACTACAACATGAGGACACCGAGCCTCAACATTAGACGGGTAAGCAGACATCAACTGCGCTTTATAATACAGACATGTTGTAACCGTTCTTCCCTAGAATTAACGCTCACCTCCAACACATTCTCCCAGAATCTGTAAAGCCAAATCATCCATCATGTTTTACAGACCCAGACACTCCTGCAATGTCAGTTTTATAATTCACAAGTGAAAGAGGAAAAAAAAAAAAAAAAAAGTAGAAAATACCATGCAAACATTGTCAAATTCACACCCTATACATTAGGCCTGAGGCACATATTGCTCTCCGGAGAGCTGGTAATGTCAATAGTCAATCACACAGGCTTGTGGGGAGGTGAAGGCGAGGGCCATTTACATATACAGGACTCCTAAAATGAGGATTATCAGGACGACTCCTAGAGGATTAAAGGGAACCTGTCACCCCCAAAATTGAAGAGGAGCTAAGCCCACCAGCATCAAGGGCTGATCTACAGTATTCTGGAATGCATTCTGTAATGCTGTAGATAAGCCCCCGATGTATCCAAAAAGATGAGAAAAAGAGGTTAGATTATTCTCACCCAGGGGCGTTCCAGGTTCTGTTCTGGTCCGATGGGCGTCGCGGTCTGGAGCCTCCCATATTCTTACGATGACGTCCTCTTGTCTTCACGTTGCAGCTCTGGCGCAGGCGTACTTTATCTCCCTGTTGAGGGCAGAGCAAAGTACTACAGTGCGCAGGCAGCGGGCGCCTCTGACCTTTCTCTGAGCACTGGAGGACTTTGCTCTGCCCTCAACAGAGCAAAGTATGCATGCGCCGCAGCCACAGCGTGAAGACAAGATGAGGACGTCATCCTATAAAGATGGGAGAACCCGGACAGGACCGCAACTCCCATCGGACCAGAACAGAAAGGACCGCCCACCAGGTGAGAATAATCTAACCTCTTTTTCTCATCTTTCAGGATACATTGGGGGCTTATCTACAGCATTACAGAATACTGTAGATAAGCCCCTGATGCCGGTGGGCTTAGCTCATCTTTAATTTTGGGGGTGACAGGTTCCCTTTAATGCATGACGAGATTATATCAGGAAATGGTGTCGAGTAGCAAAATAAATTACATGCCCAGAACCAGCATCTGCACGCGGATATAGTAAATAAGGCAAAAAACTGTACAGGGGAGGGTGACATACCGTATATACTCGAGTATAAGCCGAGATTTTCAGCTCATTTTGGGGGGGCTGAAAATGCCCCTCTCGGCTTATACTCGAGTCATACCCAGGAGTCAGCAGGTGAGGGGGAGCGGGGGCTGTCTAATAATACTCACCTGCTTCTGGCGCGGTCACTGCAGGTCCCTGCTTTCGGGCGCCTTAGCTTCTTCCTGTACTGAGCGGTCACATGGTACCGCTTATTACAGTAATGCATATGCAGCTCTACCTCCCATAGAGGTGGAGCCGCATATTCATTACTGTAATGAGCGGTAATGGTGACAGCTCAGTACAGGATGAACCAGCAGCGTCGGGGAAGCAGGGACTGCACCGCGCCAGGAGCAGGTGAGTATACGGGGAGGGACGCGCTGCACGATATGCACCTGCTCCCCGTTCCGGCGCAGCTCCATCTTCAGCGTCTTCTGCTGTGACGCTCAGGTCAGAGGGCACGGTGACGTGGTTAGTGCGCAGCCTCTGCCTGAACATCAGTGCAGAAGACGCTGAAGATGGAGCGGCGCCAGAACAAAGTCAGGTAAATATTGAAAGTGCCGGGGGTCTGAGCGACAGAGAGGAGAGTAGGTGATTTTTTTTTTTTTTTTATAGCAGCAACAGCAAATGGGGCAAGTGTGTATGGAGCATCTTATGGGGCAAGTGTCTATATGGGGCCATAACGTTTGTGCAGCACTATATGGGGCAAATGTCTGTACGGAGCATCTTATGGGGCCATAACGTTTGTGCAGCACTATATGGGGCAAATATCTTTATGGAGCAACTTATGGGGCCATTATTAACCTTTATGCCGGATTATATGGGGCATATTTGAATATGGAGCATCTTATGGGGCCATGATAAACTTTATGGAGCATTATATGGGACTCCTGATTCAATATGGATATTCAAAAGCACTTCACCTACTGATGTCTCAATTACTTTTATTGGTATTCATTTTTACTTTTGACATTTATCGATAGCTGCTGCATTTCCCATCCTAGGCTTATACGCGAGTCATTAAGTTTTCCCATTTTTTGTGGCAAAATTACGGGGGGAGGGCAGCTTATACTCGAGTATATACAAAACTTTAATTTCTAATGTACAGATCAGTCCCGTAAAATCTTAGTTCTGCTGTGCTAACCTGTGGCATATCAGATTAGTCGCACTTTTTGCAAAGCAGCGAAAAAATAATACATAAGTATGTTTGCACAGCAAAAGTGATTAATTTAACGTGCTATATAAATTACATATACACACACCCCCACCTGAACCGATGGGACAAGAACAACACGTGAAGGGCTTGTTTACATGGCAATTATAACCGAAACAAAAACAACCTGACAATCTTAGCGATTCACATATCAGCCTGATTATTTTGTTTCTTGATAAGGTTCACAGTTACGGTACATTCCCACGTTCATGATTTGCTGCGGTTTTAATGCAGCGTATTTATGGATCGTTAAAATAAAAATACAGAAGCTGCAAGATGTTACAGCATAGTGGATGGGAATTTTAGAAATCCCATGTTCACTGCATCTATGTGCTCCCGAAGATCACACACGGAAACTGTTATGTGGCGCGTCTTCCCAATTCACAGCATGTAAATTTCTCTTGCAGGTACACATGCAGATTTCCCCATAGACTTGCATTAATAACGAAAACCTGCATGAGTAAAAAAAAACAAAAAAACAAATGCAAGTTGACTAATTTGCATAATAAGTGTGGAAATGGTGTGGACATTCCGCAGCATCAAAACCGCAGCAGATCCTGAACGTGGGATCGTACCCTTAAGGTGATGTTCAAAATACAGTAAAAGCTTCTAAAAGCCTGAATCCAATATGGTATTCTAAAGGGTTGTACACTCCTCAGACAACCACTTCTGAAACCCTTCCCCAGAAAAAAAAAAAAAAAAAAACCTTTACTCACTTCCGGTGTCTGTACTGGACCTCACGTAATTCACGGTACATTTTAATATCACGTGATCTTTACAGCCAATCAGCACTGGCTTCACTCTCCTTCGGACAAATCAAGACATCTGGAGGAAGTCAGAGCAGCGGCTGCTCTCACAATGGCAATTACGTAAGTAGGATGGGAGAGTAAAGCCTGCGCTGCATGGCCGCAGGGATCGCATGGCATAAAAATGTCACGCAATCCCTGTGAGGGACAGTGCAGACACCGCTGGAATGGCACCAAAAGGTGTGTATAAGTTATTTCATTTTATGAGGGGGAACCTCAAAGGGTTGTCCGAGTAGTGCACACCTATTGTAAATCTCTCACTAGGCACACAGAGGGCTGTGCTGCAGTTGTTTCCGATAAAACATATAAACATACATAAATACAGAACAGTTAAGATGTAGGGTGCAGACACCTCACAGGTGCATACCAGTCCTAGTAAATACTTACCCAGGACCGAAACATCGCCACATGGGCCATTAAAAAGCAATTGACAACTTTGGATTTCGTGTGCTGCCTCAACTTTACACACACACACACACACACACACACACACACACACACACACCAAAAGTTTAGTCAAACCTAATTTAAAGATTTTTCTGTATTTTCATGACTATGAAAATTGTACATTCACACTGAAGGCATCAAAACTATGAATTAACAAATTATATACTTAACAAAAAAGTGTGAAACAACTGAAATTATGTCTTATATTCTAGGTTCTGCAAAGTAGCCACCTTTTGCTTTGATGACTGCTTTACACCCTCTTGGCATTCTCTTGATGATCTTCAAGATGTAGTCACCGGGAATGGTTTTCACTTCACAGGTGTGCCCTGTCAGGTTTAATAATTGGGATTTCTTGCCTTATAAATGGTGTTGGGACCATCAGTTGTGTTGTGCAGAAGTCTGGTGGATACACAGCTGATAGTCCTACTGAATAGACTGTTAGAATTTGTATTATGGCAAGAAAAAAGCAGCCAAGTAAAGAAAAACGAGTGGCCATCATTTCTTTAAGAAATGAAGGTCAGTCAGTCCGAAAAATTGGGAACATTTTAAGGCTATGTTCATACGCTGCGTATTTTGCTGCGGGTCCGCAGCTCTTTCCCATGCGTTTACAGTACAATGTAAACCTATGGGAAACGCAATCTGCAGTGCACATGCTGCGGAAAAAACAGCGCGGAAATGCAGCAGTTTACATTCCGCAGCATGTCAATTCTTTGTTCGGAATACGCAGCGGTTTTACACCTGCTCCATAATAGAAAACCGCAGGTGTAAAACCGCAGTGGAATCTGCACAAAAATGGAATCTGCACAAAAACCACAGTAAGGCTACGTTCACATTTGCGTTGTGCGATGTTGCGTTGGAGACACAACGCAAACAAAAACGCAACAAAACGCATGCTAAAACGCGTTTTGCGACGCATGCGTCCTTTTTTTGCCGAAAAATGAACACACAAAAAATGCAACTTGCTGCGTCCTCTGCGCCCTACGTTTGCGACAAAAAATGCATGCGTTGCAAAACGCAGCACAACGCATGTCCATGCGCCGCCCCCCCCCCCCCCCCCCCCCATGTTAAATATAGGGGAGCATGACGCATGCGTCGC